>NC_091211.1:17831555-17914055 GCF_040958095.1 Procambarus clarkii
TTTCCCCCCCCCCAAAAAAAAAACTTTTTTTTAGAGAGTCAATGATCAGCTCATCGAAATCTACAGGAAATACAAATAACTCTGAGTTTTAACAGACATTGTACCCGAATTACAGCTTAAGCTTAAAGACAGACCTCTAAAACCCACCACTAGGTTGAAAGCATTAGAAACCATTCAAAATGAAGCCATCACGATGGTTCCTGGGGCCCCAAGATGCGCGAGACTCATCAACATAAGAGAGGCGCTGAAGCTACCAACCATATGTGAAAGTGAGCAGGTCAACACGGCTGTCATGATCTACATATAACACCGCCAGTATTACTGACAGACAAACTCACTGGTGCTGGATGCGGGCCTGAAAGTGTTGCCGGTGCTCCAACGAGCAACTTGCATGCGAACTGGTTGAGTAGAAGTTCAATATCAAGTTGAATATTTCTCAATTGACTTGAGAATGGTCCAGGACATCATGTAGGGGTGACATGATAGAGGTTTACAAGTGGATGAATGGACATAACCGGGGGGATATTAATAGGGTATTAAAAGTATCAACACAGGACAGAACACGAAACAATGGATATAAATTGGATAAGTTTAGATTTAGGAAAGACTTGGGTAAATACTGGTTCAGTAACAGGGTTGTTGATTTGTGGAACCAATTGCCGCGTAACATTGTGGAGGTGGGGTCCCTCGATTGTTTCAAGCACGGGTTGGACAAGTATATGAGTGGGATTGGGTGGTTATAGAATAGGAGCTGCCTCGTATGGGCCAATAGGCCTTCTGCAGTTACCTTTGTTCTTATGTTCTTATGTTCTTAGGACGGACCGAAACGTTGTCGTCCCTTCACCTTCTAGTGTGTGGTCTGGTCAACTTACTTTAGCCACGTTATTGTGACTCATCGCCTGCATTTGAATATTCCTATTTTATGCAATGTACCAGCTAATGATGTTCCATTATATATCTACCCTGAAATACAAGTATCTGATGCGCCCATCAACAAAAATACTTTTGTAACAAAAAATACAGTACTCCTCAAAGTAACAATATTTGATACAATTGATTCCTATGTCAATAAGTTCTGGTCTCTAGAGCACTATGATAACTATGGTGGTCTCCGTGGTGTAGTGGTAAGACACTCGCCTGGCGTTCCGCGAGCGCTATGTCATGGGTTCGTATCCTGGCCGGGGAGGATTTACTGGGCGCAATTCCTTAACTGTAGCCTCTGTTTAACTCAACAGTAAAATGTGTACTTGGATGAAAAAACGATTCTTCGCGGCGGGGATCGTATTCCAGGGACCTGCCCGAAACGCTACGCGTACTAGTGGCTCTACAAGAATGTAACAACTCTTGTATATATCTCAAAAAAAAAACTCTGATTGCACCGATAGCTCTGTTCAAAGGTCAACAGGTCACACTGCAACAGCCTGTAATATAAACAAACTAAATGTGTAACTATTCAGACTATTAGTGTAACACAAAACAACTGGCCATAAACAATTCTCCACAAAGAGAATTAGCTGCACTACAAGTTGCCATTACTGAAAAATATAAGATCATTTTTTTGTGATTCAGTCAGCTCTTCTAAAACTTTCAAAGGTTTAAGAAATATATATACCAGGAATGCTGTAACATCCATTATAAACAACATAACTGATACACAGAGCAAGAGGACACACTCCCTAACCATATTTGTGAGTGCCCTGTTATCCGTAACTTCCGACCAAATGGTATGAATACTTCATAAACTGACGAATGTTGGAAGATATTCCTGTGTAAGCCAAGTTTGTTAGTGCAGGCTGGTACTACCTTTATATGGGTCGACGATCTCTTGAAGTACTACCTTTATATGGGTCGACGATCTCTTGAAGTACTACCTTTGTATGGGTCGACGACCTCTTACAGTACCACCTTTATATGGGTCGACGACCTCTTGAAGTACCACCTTTATATGGGTCGACGATCTCTTGAAGTACCACCTTTAAATGGGTCGACGATCTCTTGAAGTACCACCTTTATATGGGTCGACGACCTCTTGAAGTACCACCTTTATATGGGTCGACGATCTCTTGAAGTACCACCTTTATATGGGTCGACGACCTCTTGAAGTACCACCTTTATATGGGTAGACGACCTCTTGAGTACCACCTTTATATGGGTCGACGACCTCTTACAGCACCACCTTTATATGGGTCGACGACCTCTTGAAGTACCACCTTTATGTGTCTCCACGACCTCTTGGAAGAGGCTGAGTGCCACTTGTGAAGCCACACCACTATACAAAGAATAAGGGATAGACTAAAAGTGATCCATCCTTTGGACCTGAATGTAGTGACCCTTTCAACTAACCTCTACCATAGGCCTCCTATTGAAAAATCAGAGTCGAAATATGAATTCCTAACCAAATTGTTAGATGAATTTTGGGTCTATGTAGTTCCCCCGTCCGCCTCATAGCCAAAACATCGCGGAAGTTATAAATTACCCAATCAATTTGTTAATTGTTAATTAACAAATTGATTATATGAAGATAATTTGTTAATTGTTGTGTGTGATGAAGGCAAATAAATGTCCCTGAAGCCCTCGAGAGGCTCCACAGATAAACAGAACAACACTGGAGATGGCGCCAGTGGACGAACAGTCCTGGTGATTTTGAGGTTACAGAGCACAGATTCTATCAGTAATTCACCGGGAAAAGTACACATTAATGATAAGTCAAATCAACAAGTGGTTGTCTATCAGCGAGGTGTGAGTCGAACCAGATAACTCGACCAGCCGGCTTTCCTGGCTCTCACAACTCTCTGAGCCGGACCAGCCGGTCCCTGCTTGCTCCTACAACTCTATGTGCCAGACCAGCCGGCCTTCCTGGCTCCCACAACTCTGAGTCAGACCAGCCGGCCCCTGCTTGCTCCTACAACTCTCTGTGCAATACCAGCCGGCCCCTGCTTGCTCCTACAACTCTCTGTGCAATACCAGCCGGCCCCTGCTTGCTCCTACAACTCTCTGTGCAATACCAGCCGGCCCCTGCTTGCTCCTACAACTCTCTGAGCAATACCAGCCGGCCCCTGCTTGCTCCTACAACTCTCTGAGCAATACCAGCCGGCCCCTGCTTGCTCCTACAACACTGTGCAATACCAGCCGGCCCCTGCTGGCTCCCACAAGTCTCGGAGCCAGACCAGCTGGCTCCCACACCTCCCTCTCATTGATACAGTTACCTGTTTAGCATGTATGAATATGCAGACACACGCCCCAGTTTACAAGTTAAAATAGAATACAAGAGGAAGATGATTTCACAAGAAAGTTTTTTTATAGAATGACCAGATCAATGATGCGCATATTTAGATCTACTCAGGATTGGCGGCACTCTGACGAGATTCCTTATAGATTAGCCCAATCTTAGGTGCTCCCAACCTACCTTTCCTTATCTTAAATTGAGCATTAGTGACCAAGTAATCTAAATAATACTTATTTTATGATAAGTTGGCCTACATAAGTATAAATAGGGTAAAATATATATATATTTACTGTGTTTAATATGAAGACGTATGTACGCTTCAGGAACCTTGACAAGAATTCTTTCATATATAAATTAACACGTGATGAAAAATGTGAGTGTCAGACCACGGAGGAAGAACTGAAACAGGAATTTCCTTAAGTACAGTTATATATATATATATATATATATATATGTGTGTGTGACCTTCTGAAGATGTATTTAATATACGAAAGTACTTAAGGAAATTTCCTGTTTCATTTTTCCTCCGTGGTCTGACATTGTCATATGTGTGTGTGTGTGTGTGTGTGTGTGTGTGTGTGTGTGTGTGTGTGTGTGTGTGTGTGTGTGTGTGAGAAAGCTGCATGAACGCGCAAGCCATAGATCACTAAGAACTCTTTGACCCGGCCAGGATTCGAATCCTGGCCGGGTCAAAGAGTTCTTAGTGATATATATATATATATATATATATATATATATATATATATATATATATATATATATATATATATATATATATATATATATATATACACACACAAAGGGTTTGGAGTCATTAAATTAAACCACCGACGACTGAAAAGGCGAGACCCAAGAGTTTTAACTCGGTAATCTCATAAGTGCTCATAAGTACTGATTGTTAAATATTGTTAGTTTAATACTGATAGGTAAATTGTGAGAGGTAAGCTCTGATAGTTAAGTTCTGGTAGTTAAGTCATGATAGATAAGCTCTGATAGGCAGTTAAGACTACAACCATACCATCGTCACTACAAGACCATCACCTCCACCTCCCTAATTCCCTCCACTCTACACTACCCACCTCCCCCCCCCCACCCACCACTAACCCTACACCACTAACCCTACACCACTAACCCTGCACCACTAACACCACACCACCACTACAATTACTACTAAAAATTGAAAGTAGACTCAACCCACGACAAAAGCAGAAGCCAAAAACACAATACGAATTCTTGGCACGTCAGACAGCGCTCGGAAATAATAATAATAATAATAATAATAATAATAATAATAATAATAATAATAATAATAATAATAATAATAAGACTTCAAATAAACTCTGACAGATCAATGTATTTGCCAATTTTTCGGCAGAAATTAAATATCGACTCCGCAAATAAAAACTATCGTATGAGACTGCAGGAAGTGTTTACAGGCAACCTGGAGGGTGAATCAAGATGCAGGACGGTCCCCATGTGTCCCTCCCTGGTCCGGCCTGAAGGATGCTGGAGCCAGGCCTTCAGTAAGGTAATGAGTCTGTCAGCTGACGCCTCACGCGCTGGGATCATTCGCTCAGGGGGCGTTCCTGTGTCCCTTATCCTGAAGGTCGTCTGGAAGCCTTCACTCTCCCCCATCTCTCTCTTCGCCAGCTTTGTGAACACACACACACAGGCGCCACATGACTCCACCTTGGCTCCGTCGGCAATACTGAGCAGGCTATCGTCGTAATATATTTTATACCTGTTAGTATTCATACAGACTAAGCAGGACATTAGGGAAGGCAAGGCAGCTCTTGTAATGGAGTTAAAGTATGCTACTTTTGGGCATCTGTCCTGTCCAGGAATCGAATCCGGGATCCGTGACTGTAAGTCGAGGATGAAGCCAATTGTGTTCTCTGCTCCATCTTACGATTTGCAGCTTGTCCTAGAAGGTTGAATAATCTTCAGTTATTTAAAAGTAACTATGTTGTTAAACTGAGGAGTGGTGAGAGGATTGAAGATGCAGAAGAGGAGTCACAATAACGTGGCTGGAATATGTTGATCAAACCACACACTAAAATGCAACACAATCGACTTGAGAATGGTCCAGGACGGACTGAAACGTCGTCGTCCCTTCACTTTCTAGTGTGTGGTCTGGTCAACAGAGGATTGAAGGTTTGGTGAGTGTGGCTGCCTGCGACACGAGAGCTTTGTGTGCTGGTAACACAGCTGTCAGTCCGGGTCCTCCCTCTCCGTGAGGCTAAGGCCGCTGCTCGCCTCACTAGCACGTTCGTCAGGACGAATGTGATTCATATACGTCAGGCTGGGAGTAGCTGCGTCTAACAGCCTGGTTGACCAGATCGCCAACCACGAGGTCTGACTAGAGAACGGGCGATGGGTACCTACATCCTTGAAACCAACGCAAGGTAACCGCATCCGCCAACAGCTCTTGTGTTGCTGTTGTGTGACAGTCTTCTCAACTGTCGGCAGTAAAATGCAATGACCCTCAACTTGATTTCCTTTGATCACATTTATTATTAAACAAATGGGTGTAGTTGGTCTAAATTACCTCCCTCCTGGCTACACTTACACATACCTAAGGCAGTGCTTCCATACATTCCCTATGACCAACTTGAATTACTAGTTCCAGCACCCGTGACCTCCCGTTCTGGTCATTCTAAACAGGCGATGAGTCACAATAACGTGGCTGAAATATGTTGACCAGACCACACACTAGAAGGTGAAGGGACGACGACGTTTCGGTCCGTCGTGGACCATTCTCAAGTCGATTGAGACTTGAGATTAACATACTTTAGCCACGTTATTGTGACTCATCACCTGTACACTCCACTTGTTGACCACCTGTACAGGTACCATTATTTCCTTACATTGATTGATTGATTGATAAAGATTAAGTCACCCAAGAGGTGGCACGGGCATGAATAACCCGTAATTCCTTACATTTCCTCGTGTTTTTAATCATGACTAGAAGGCTTGGTGAGGAGAGGGGATGGGGGCTAGAATGGGAATGTGTTTTTCAAGAAAATATAGGATGAGGATTAAATGGGAACGGGATGAAGGTTGGGTGGCCTATCCACCTTGGATTGGAAGTGGCTGTTAATGTTAATGGTAAATAAACAATAAACTACCGCTCACAGGATGAGATAGTGAACAATAAACTACCACTCACAGGATGAGATAGTGAACAATAAACTACCACTCACAGGCTAAGTGAACAATAACTACCACTCACAGGCTAAGTGAACAATAAACTACCACTCACAGGCTAAGTGAACAATAAACTACCACTCACAGGCTAAGTGAACAATAAACTACCACTCACAGGCTAAGTGAACAATAAACTACCACTCACAGGCTAAGTGAACAATAAACTAGCCTGAGTCAACAATAACAATAATGAAGGCTGAAGCACACACAGACACACACATGCTGGCCACATGTCCAGGGTGTGTGCCGGGCATAATAATTCTAAGCTCGTAGCCTCGTCCCCTCAGAGGCCGTGTGACTTTACCAACCCAGCTTGGCCAGTGTGTCAAGTTCACTAGGTCTATGGTACAGGTGAGTTAGGTTTGTGTTTTAGTGGGGTAAAAATGGAAAGGGTGGCGGTGCATTGTGTATTGGAGAAAGTTAAACAAATCAACACATCCTCCGAATGGATAGTATGGTTTAATACTAAGTGTAATAAGTACAATTCGTGACTGCTAGGAATAGTACATAATTACACTTACTTATGCCGTTACATTTACTTCCCCCATATTCGGAGGATGGGCTGAACAAATTTATTTATTTATTTATATATATACAAGAAGGTACATTGGGATTGTGAGGATACATAGGATAGTAATTACAATCTTGTAAAGCCACTAGTACGCGCAGCATTTCGGGCAAATTATACTTTTCGAGCGCTCTAGGCAGTTGTGAACTTGTGAACCAGAGACTTTGATAGAGGATGAACAAGGAGATTCGTGCCTTTTCAGGTAGCAATGACCAGGAGAAACAAACGGAAACCTGTACGCAGAGTCCAGTGATAATGGCAGTGATGAATGGACAAAGAAGTGTAGTGATCGACGGCAGACGGGATCTGGGTTACAAAGTTCTATACAAACTCAGTAAGGAAATCTCACCGGAAGAATGCAACATAAGAACATAAGAACAAAGGCAACTGCAGAAGGCCTATTGGCCCATACGAGGCAGCTCCTATTTATAACCACCCAATCCCACTCATGATCATGAATCCCACAACAGGACCACATACAGCAAGAGGCACGGAAGGAAGTGGCTGTCATTTCCTTCGACATGTCCACTAACATTTCATCAGAAGCTGGAGTGGACCGTTCAATTGGCCAAGGAATTTGGTAATTACCTAAGTGTAGTTACAGGCGCTCGTGGTGTCTCGTCTTCCCAGCACTCTTTGTCATATAATGCTTTGAAATTACTGACATATGGTTCGGTAACGTATTCACCAAATATGGTTCGATAATACAATTACTGGCGAATATGATTTGGTGAAGCTTCGGCGATTTTTATTTTTTTTATTTTTTTACCTTCTCCAACTTGTTTAGTCCATTTTTACCAGTGAGTCTTTACGGAAGAAGACTCACTATCATAAGAACATAAGAACATAAGAACAAAGGTAACTGCAGAAGGCCTATTGGCCCATACGAGGCAGCTCCTATTCTATAACCACCCAATCCCACTCATATACTTGTCCAACCCGTGCTTGAAACAATCGAGGGACCCCACCTCCACAATGTTACGCGGCAATTGGTTCCACAAATCAACAACCCTGTTACTGAACCAGTATTTACCCAAGTCTTTCCTAAATCTAAACTTATCCAATTTATATCCATTGTTTCGTGTTCTGTCCTGTGTTGATACTTTTAATACCCTATTAATATCCCCCCGGTTATGTCCATTCATCCACTTGTAAACCTCTATCATGTCACCCCTAACTCTTCGCCTTTCCAGTGAATGCAACTTAAGCTTTGTTAATCTTTCTTCATATGAAAGATTTCTAATTTGGGGAATTAACTTAGTCATCCTACGCTGGACACGTTCAAGTGAATTTATATCCATTCTATAATATGGCGACCAAAACTGAACTGCATAATCTAAATAGGGCCTAACTAGAGCAAGATATAGCTTGAGAACCACACCAGGTGTCTTGTTACTAACGCTGCGATTAATAAATCCAAGTGTCCGATTTGCCTTATTACGAACATTATCACTACAAGTTTATCTAGATAGGGTTTTGAAATGGTCAAAAGTTTAGCAGATGCAGTTTAATGCTGATAAATGTAAAGTTCTGAGGCTAGGTAATGATGATAGAGTTACAAGATACGAGCTAGATGGTGTTGAGATTGCGAAAGGGAACAGGGAGTTATGATTAGTAAGACTTTAAAACAAAAGGATCAATGCATGAATGTTCATAATAAACCAAATAAGACATTGGGATTTATTAATCGAACCGTTAGTAACAAGACACCTGGTGTGGTTTTTCAGCTATATCTAGCTCTGGTTAGGCCCCATTTAGATTATGCAGTTCAGTTTTGGTCGCCCTACTATAGAATGGATATAAATTCACTTGAACATGCCCAGCGTAGGATGACTAAGTTAATTCCCTAAATTAGAAATCTTTCATATGAAGAAAAATTAACAAAGCTTAAATTGCATTCACTGGAAAGGCGAATAGTTAGGGGGTGACATGATAGAGGTTTGCAAATGGATGGGATATTAATAGCGGTATTAAAAGTATCAACACAAGACAGAACACGAAACAATGGGTATAAATTGGTTAAGTTTAGATTTAGGAAAGACTTGGGTAAATACTGGTTCGGTAACAGGGTTGTTGGTTTGTGGAACCAATTACCGCGTAACGCGGTGGAGGTGGGATCCCTCGATTCTTTCAAGCGTGGGTTGGACATGTATATGAGTGGGATTGGATGGTTATAAATAGGAGCTATCTCGTAAGGGCCAATAGGCCTTCTGCAGTTACCTTTGTTCTTATGTACCAAAACAAGACATAACAGGGGCAGCATAATCAATACGAGATCTCACCGTATGCCATGTGATTACCAATGAAATATGAAATGTAGAATATGTTGACCAAACCATGTCTCGTCTGCATGTAGAACATGATTAATAATTGTGTACTGTATGTGTTTGTGAGCCCCTTGAGGGACCTTATATAGGCGAGGGTAGAAATAGGGCGCAGTCTCCGTGGTGTAGTGGTAAGACAGTCGCCTGGCGTTCCGCGAGCGCTATGTCATGGGTTCGTATCCTGGCCGGGGAGGATTTACTGGGCGCAATTCCTTAACTGTAGCCTCTGTTTAACGCAACAGTAAAATGTGTACTTGGATGAAAAAAACGATTCTTCGCGGCAGGGGATCGTATTCCAGGGACCATAGGATTAAGGACTTGCCCGAAACGCTACGCGTACTAGTGGCTGTACAAGAATGTAACAACTCTTGTATATATCTCAAAAAAAACCTAAGCTACTCTATCCCTTTGAGATGTACTTCCTTTTTCTCAATAAATTTATTTGAACTTGAAAAAAATTATTTTTCTTTATGTTTACTTGTGAAGTGCAATTATTTTTTTTTACTGAATGCCATGAGATACTTAGAAGAAATTTGTATGTATTTCTACGTCTCAATAATAAAAAAAATTGTAGCGGGACAGGAAGCATGCGTATATATAAACTATAAACTTGTATCACAGTCCTCCGGGGGTCGAATCACTGTACTGACCCTCCCCAGAATGTAACCACATAGCAGTTGCCAAACTCCATGGTACTTATTTACTGCTACTTGAAGAGAGGCATTATGTAAAAGGAAACATAACCAACCATTTCTGTCCCGCCCGGAAATCGAACCTGGAATCCCCCGTTTATCTGTCAGGAAGGCAGCCAACTGTACTACGAGAAATATAAAGTTCTGTAGGTCAGTAGACGAGACATATGTTGTTTTTACGGAATCCTGACCAAAAGTCCTTTGAGATAGAGAGATATTAGAAAACCTTAGAGCTAATTGTAATAAGAAAACACGTCTGCTGTGTATCTAATTAGAGCTTGTTAATAAAACAAACAAAAACGTCAGCATTGATACCCGTTGCTCTGCATACATACAATTGTTAAAATACTTATTAAAGAGATGTTAGATTTCGCTCTTTTATAACCTATATAATCAAGTGTTTCTGTTTCAGACCCTAAGTTAGATAAACAAAATATAGGCTAAGCTACACATAAAACTTTTCATGCAGGAATGGTATTAAAAAGTATTTCTGAGCTCAAGCGAAACAGAGAATGGAGAATTAATTTTAATAAACTATGTAATACATATAAAGCAGCCTGATGAGGGTTGAGCCTGAGCGGGAGATGCACTTCGAGGAGTCATTATCGCTCCAAAATGACGGTCCAGAGGCTAGAATTTATCCCTCACAAATGTTGGATCAGTCAGTGATTAACAGTAGACGCCGCTGGCTTTCAATTTCACTAAGCTTAGAGTGGTCAGCTAGAACCAATTGAAGTTCTGATTGATTGATTGATAAAGATTAAGCCACCCAAAAGGTGGCACGGGCATGAATAGCCCGTAAGTGGTGGCCCTTTTGAGCCATTACCAGTATCAAGAGCTGATACTGGAGATCTGTGGAGGCGCGACTGCACCCTGCGTGACGGGAGATGTCTCCCGGACCAAGTGGTGACCAGATGGTGACTGAAGAATCTGATTGATTGATTGATGAAGATTAAGCCACCCAAAAGGTGGCACGGGCATGAATAGCCCGTAAGTGGAGGCCTTTTTAAGCCATTACCAGTATCAAGAGCTGATACTGAAGATCTGTGGAGGTGCGAATGCACCCTGCGTGACGGGAGATGTCTCCCTTGTGAATGTGTTAAGATGAAGATTAAGCCACCCAAAAGGTGACACGGGCATGAATAGCTCGTAAGTGGTGGCCCTTTTGAGCCATCATCAGTATCAATAGAATAGATACTGTACAAGGATAGATACTGGAGATCAGTGGAGGTGCGACTGCACCCTGCGTGACGGGAGATGTCTCCCGGACCAAATGGTGACCAGATGGTGCGTTTTTTTTGTCTATAAGAATTCAATTCTCTGATGTGTACTATGGACGATGGGAAGTTCTGAAAATGGTGACCGTGATTAGCTAAGGCTGCCTATGCTAATGACTAGTTCTTCACCTTTTTGAACGTTCACTAAAAATTTATGACTATTTTGTTGAACATAAGAACAAAGGTAACTGCAGAAGGCCTATTGGCCCATACGAGGCAGCTTCTATTTATTACCACCCAATCCCACTCATATACATGTCCAACCCACGCTTGAAACAATCAAGGGACCCCACCTCCACCACGTTACGCGGTAATTGGTTCCACAAATCAACAACCCTGTTACCGAACTAGTATTTACACAAGTCTTTCCTAAATCTAAACTTATCCAATTTATACCAATTGTTTCGTGCTCTGTCTTGTGTTGATACTTTTAATACCCTATTAATATCCCCTTAATAGGGCATTAAAGTTCAAGTAGGTTTATTGAGAAAAGGAAGTACATTTTAAAAGGATAGAGTAGCTCAGGCTATTTCTTCCCCTCGTGTATATAGGTCCCTCAAGGGGCTCACAAACCCATACAGTACACAATTATTAATCATATTCTACATTTCACATTCTAATGGTAATCACATGGCATACTACAAGATTTACTTCCTTTTTGTTTTAAACGTGGGTTGGACATGTATATGAGTGGGATTGGGTGATTATAAATAGGAGCTGCCTCGTATGGGCCAATAGGCCTTCTGCAGTTACCTTTGTTCTTATTGATTATGCTGCCCCTGTCTTGTCTTGTCTTGTGTTGATAAAGGCAAACTAAACATGTTGGAGAAGGTACAAAATGAAGCCATGAGAATAATCCCAAAATTATTCACATAGTCCAAGAAATGCAATTATTGAGATAATGATGATATGATTGAACTTATATAGTACTGGGGATAGAATTTCAGAGATAAATGAAGCTTCGGTGATTAGATTAATGAAAGGTGAAAATAATTAATGAAATTCAGTTATATACATATAGTATACTTATAGTTGAGTATTTATATATAAATATTCGGCAAATAGGTCGAGGTTGCTTCAATAGGCTAATAATACAGTAGCTAGTTTTTAGCAAATGTTGGTGTGATGTAACTTTTTTTGGGAAGTGTTTAGGCCAGACATCGATGTATCGAATTGATTAATGAAAGGCGAGGGAGCTAATGAATTAATCCTCTCGCTTCAAAAGGTGGGAAGAAATGAATAATGCATGTGAAAGCATAATAAGATCCTCATGTTCTAATGTTACAAAGCATGATGTCCTTCAAGAATGTATTTCATTCATTCATTCATTCACTGGAAAGGCGAAGAGTTAGGAGTGACATGATAGAGGTTTACAAGTGGATGAATGGACACAACAAAGGGGATATTAATAGGGTATTAAAAGTATCAACACAAGAGAGAACACGAAACAATGGGTATAAATTGGATAAATTTAGATTTAGGAAAGACTTGGGTAAATACTGGTTCGGTAACAGGGTTGTTGATTTGTGGAACCAATTACCGTGTAACGTGGTGGAGGTGGAGTCCCTCGATTGTTTCAAGCGCGGGTTGGACATGTATATGAGTGGGATTGGGTGGTTATAGATAGGAGTTGCCTCGTATGGGCCAATAGGCCTTCTGCAGTTGCCTTTGTTCTTATGTTCATTGCCAAAGAAACAATTGACACCAACATGGGAGGAATACAAAGTAGATGCAGTCATTTTGCTCTTTATGTTCCCAGACTCTTAACTTTGCTGCGGTCTGCCAATTAATTGATAATCGAAACAGCCTCCCAACATTTAAAAGTCATTGAGAAGCAATGTCGTCTAGGTCAGAGACTCCCAACATTTTGAAATTTCTTCTTGCTTAGCACTTAAGAACATAAGAACAGAGGTAACTGCAGAAGGCCTATTAGCCCATACCAGGCAGCTCCTATTTATGTAGACCATCGACTTGAGAATGGTCCAGGACGGACCAAAACGTCGTCGTCCCTTCACCTTCTAGTGTGTGGTCTGGTCAATATAATTTAGCCATGTTATTGTGACTCATCGCCTGCAGCTCCTATTTATAACCACTCAATCCCACTACCTTTAAATACTACTATCATGAAAGGTAACTCTATTCATAACAATGTCTTCCAGATCTATTTTTGTAAACCATTTTCCTGAGCTTCTCCGTCAACATTTTCCACCACACGGGGTTGAACACTGCGCATCATTAGTGAATAGGTAATTTTCCTGAGTTAGTGGTCCATCTCTACATATTGGTACTTTCCACCAAACAGCAATATACTATCATTTCAGGAGGATAGGTTGCTTGCATGGACCTTAACAGGAATGAAGCACTAATGACAATTAAGGTTGGGAAGTCTATCGCCCAGGGGGAGGATTACTTTACCTTGTGGTTACCTTTTTTTGCGAAGGTCTCTGACCCGGTCCCAGAGGCCCGGTCTCTGACCAGGCCTCCTGCGGTTGTTCATCAGGTCAACCAGGCTGTTGGACACGGCTGTTATTTGTACACATTACATTATGAAACATAATCATTAAGCACCGAATCACCTTCTGTGGTTGAGTGTTCAATAAACCCTTGAACTATATGTTTAACACTTCTCTAACCCTGTCCATGGAGGACAGAAGAAAATGTATATATGCTGGTAATTAGCATTGTAAATGTGTGGCCACGTCTGTGGTAGAAAAAAAACTGCTTTCTTAACATCAGTAGCCCAATTTAGCCCAACCTATTTTTTAAAATTAATCCAAAAAGTAGCAAGTAACCAAACCCATGACGTCCAGCCCTAAACGTACACAGTTACATATACTGTATATCGATCATAATTATAATTGAATAATATATGACCATGGCTTATAGGTATACCATTCTAGAGGCCTATTGTAGCTGAATATTCATACAAAGTCATGGCAATCAGCCATGTAATGACGCAATTTTTCAGACCATCCCCAGGCCACCCCCGGGCCGGCCACCGAGCCCCAGGTCAGGTGGTCATATTCTCTTGTCAAGGTCAGCCCTATTTTGCCGTCCTGCGGCCTCCTTGTATTTTAACCAGGAAATCGTATATGAAATAACGTATATAAATATACATATATAGATATATTCCGTATTCGGTGAGGAAATAGAGCGAGGGGAGGTGAGAGATGAGGGGGCTGAAGGGGGCTGTGAGGGGTCATGTGGGTGCCGGAATAAGCGGGAATTATCGCGCATGCTCACCCCCAGTCACAACAAACATGGCGGCGAGTAGTGAGGAGAAAGGTCTGCTGGGCGCAGCTAATAAACCCCACAGACGCTACGGCAGTACCTCAGTCAACATGAAGAAGCCGGAGAACGTGATCAGGCACCGGGTGTCGAAGCAGGATACGTTACAGGGCATCGCGCTCAGATATGGCGTCACGGTGAGTCCCTCACACAGTGGGTGTTGTCACTCGCACTCTCACACACTCTCCATCGACTCGTTCCATTTGACTTGTCAGGTCTTGAGTGCCTCCCTGTGCCCCCCCCTCTTTAGCACACCCGGCCTACCTGTATACCCAGTTATATACATATAGTATACTTCTAGTTGAGTATTTATATATAAATATGCGGCAAATAGGTCGAGGTTGCTTCAATAGGCCTGAATACAGTGACTAGTTTCTAGCAAATGTTGGTGTGATGTAACTTTTTTTGGGAAGTGTTTAGGCCAGACATTGATGTATCGAATTGATGTATCCAGACATCAATTCTTACTACCTAATATGTGGTTTGACGTGGCCCCTGTGGCTTCTGTTAGGTTTGACGTGGCCCTGTGGCTTCACAGTGCAGTGTAAATATGAAAAAATATGGCATGATCCTTTAATTTGTAAACCCATTATATTATGGGGAGTATGAGCTGAAATATGACAGTTTACTTGAAGGGAACCTTAAATATACTGCTGGTGTATAGTCTGGTGTATAGTGTTTTGTAATGTCACGATTACATAAGTAATGTAATGTACTTGGTGAGCCAAATTAGCTGCAATATGTGGTATTTTGAAAACGAATATGCTCAATAATGTACTTGGTACATTATTGTAATGTAAAAAAGTAATGTATTTGGTGAGCCAAATTAGCTGCAATGTGGTATTGTGAAAACAAATATGCTCAATAAATAATCAAGAAATGTGCAGAAAACTTGGATTTGCCGCTTGGGGTCTCGCTTCATGCAAGTTGGGATTCTATTCCCGAACGTCCAAGTGGTTGGGCACCATTCCTCTTCCCGTGTCCCAACCGCTAATCCTTATCCTGACCCCCTTCCAAGTGCTATATAGTTGTAATGGCTTGACACTTTCTATCACACTGATAGTTGGCTTGCCACTAAGAGTGATACATCCTCGACATATGTACCACTCTTGTTGGTACCACAACCTCGACAAGAAAGGTATTGACTTAAAAGGGTAATTGTAATCAATAAGTGATTTGTATACATTTGAAATACTTACATCACTGGCTGGATGATGTATATCATTGTTATCAACTGTTATATATTATATCATAATATGATATATTATCTTATCATAATATATCAGCTGTTATATATCACAGTATCATAAACTCTGGAATTGTGACCAAAGCCCATTATCAAAGGACTGACTGCAAGCAATCAATTTGAGTCTTGCTGGATTCATAACAAAACTAGAATTAGCCTATACATTAGTGCTCTTGATGGTCAGGACTCTGATTTGGCCAGAATATGCAGGTCATTGATGCAAATGTCGTAAAAAAAACTCATTACATTAATGAGTAAGCATCCCCAGTGAGGATTTTTGGGAGCTTTTAGGGAGCTGTTTTTAGTCTTATAGTTATAATTCTTGTTAAACTATCACAGTTGAAATTCATTCCCCATTGCCACATACTCAAGCTTACTGGTTTTTAAATTAAAATTTAATTTTAGGTCAAGTGTCATTTTAGGCTGACAGGTATTTTCTAAACTGCTAGGTAATATAGGAACTCAGGCCTAGTTATCTTGTTGACCACACCACACACTAGAAAATGAAAGGACAACGACGTTTCGGTCCGTCCTCGATCATTCTCAAGTCGATTGTCTAGTTATCTTGGCTTGCCATCCTAGTCAGGGGTGGCTCCACCATGGACCCCATTGTAGCCTACATCTGAACCTCAAATGTATATATGAAATGTTTGTACTATATATGTAATAAAGCTGCTTGTGTGAATGCAGTAATACACAGTTAATATAGTTCTCATTAATTAACAATTAATGTCAATATGAGATTTGGTTTCTAATTGGAAATTCCTTTAATTTCCAAGATTTTACATATCTCAGTCTTATTACTCGATAAAAAGATAAACCCTCTATTAGTGATTTATTATTATTAGTGTTATTAGCTGTTAATAGTGATTTGTGTTTTGTGTGAAAACTGTTTGTGGGTCACTGATTAGATTGGGGCATGTGGTTGTTTGTTTATATAGTGTTTACACTCCCTGTTCTCCTCTTTGCCATTCCCCCTCATGGATCCTGTGTGTGAGTGTACACACTATATTATGTATTATATATATTATGTAATATAATTTATACTTATATATTATAATTATATATTAATATAATATGTAATATAATATATAATATAATATAATTAATATAATATATAATATAATTATACAGTATATTAATTATATATAATTATATATATATAATTATATATATATAATTATATATTAATATATATGTAATAATATAATTTATACTTATGTATTAAAATTATATATTAATTAATTAATTATATAGTTTTTTATATAATTTATATTTTATATAATTTATATTTTACTACCGGTCCCGGTAGTACAGTTGGGTTCGTTCTCAATGCATAATTGAGAATTCCGGATTCGAATCCCGAGTGGGACAAATAGCACATTTACATTTCGGTGGGCACATTTACTCTCATCTAATGAGCCTGTTCACCTAGCAGTCAGTAGGTACTCAGGAGTTAGCTTGTTGAGGGGTTTCATCCTGGGCGGGCTCAGTAATTCAACCTTTGGGGGGGGGGGGCCTCGATGTAAGCCTAACGTGTATGAATGTACTCTGGCTGCCTGTCCTCCAACACAATGAATTATTATTTTTTTTGAGATATATACAAGAGTTGTTACATTCTTGTACAGCCACTAGTACGCGTAGCGTTTCGGGCAAGTCCTTAATCCTATGGTCCCTGGAATACGATCCCCTGCCGCGAAGAATCGTTTTTTCATCCAAGTACACATTTTACTGTTGCGTTAAACAGAGGCTACAGTTAAGGAATTGCGCCCAGTAAATCCTCCCCGGCCAGGATACGAACCCATGACATAGCGCTCGCGGAACGCCAGGCGAGTGTCTTACCACTACACCACGGAGACTGCAAAATATACATGTATTATTTTATACATGTCACTAGAAGAATTTTGGAGCAAGTGGTATCAATATTTATAAAAATATATGTGAAAACAAGGGCTTGGGAGCATTTAATTTTTTTTCTTCTAAGTTTTAGGTTAAAAATAGAATTGTGGCGTTCCGTGAATTTTATAAGAGAACTTTAAATTATGGGGAAATACTTAAATGAAAATTTCAGAACTGACAAAATCAGAGTTTAATTAATTAAATTCTATACATATATGACAAGATGTGTGGAATTTTGTTTTTTAGTAATGTTGATTGATACAGTACTTGCAATGGAAACAATATGACACTACTGCAAAAATATCACATCTCTTTTTAATTCATTAAAGAACCATAAATATATTAATATTCTGTTAGTTATTTCATGTGCAGTTTTTGTTTCATATTAAAAGTAATACTGTACAATAATCTGTTCTAGAAGAAAAAACAACAAAAAATAGCTATGTATTGATTATTAAATTCTTACAAAATCATTTATTTTTTCAGATGGAAGCCTTAAAACAGCACAATAAATTGTGGTCAATAGAGGCAATGTTTCTTCATGATTACCTTGAAGTTCCTGTAAGTCGAGCAGTTTACGAAGCAGTTACTGGGTCAGCCGAATCTCCAGAGTCTCCGACGGCACACTTCAATGGTTCAGACAGGTATGGTGCCAGGTGGTGAGTTTCAGGAACCTTGCAGCTCAATTTTTAATAAGACATTTGCTGTGTGCAGAAAAAAATATGGGTAGGTATAGAAAAATAATTAAATAGTTAAGCAAATTTTCTTTCCCATGGTAGTGTTTTGATGGCTCTCTTGTTGGTCTGCAACAAGAGAGCCATCAGGAAGATACTTGTCAAAGCAAAAAAGTATTTGAACAAATAGAAGCAAATGTTCAAAGATATAATCTCTGAATAGACCAAGAACTATTAAGAGCTGGTGTACACCCTCACGCATCTGGTATCTAACTGTCCATACCCAAGCTCTGAAAATGGCTTTGTACGTTACTCAGGACAACTATGCACCTCGAGCCTACAGCCATAAGGGCAGCCTCCACGCACAGCAGCCTAGGCAAATATGGAGTGAGCATGAGCCAATTATCAGCATAATGGCTGCTAACATCCTCATGTTCATTATCAATGCAAGTGATCTCACACATAACTGCAGTGTCAGGGATTCTGAAGGGGGGTACAAATGGAGGGGGCTGAGCAATGCATAGAGAAGATTTACAGGCTTGGCCAGAACAACAAAGACAGAAATCCATTGATAAAGGTAGTATTCATGAATGAGGCCACTAAAGAGGACATGCTAGTAAGGAAGAGCAAACTGCAAAATGTAATTGCATACAAAAAAGGTATTCCTTCAGAGGGACATGACCAGGGATGATAGAATCCAGGCAGCAGATGCAGGGAAGGGAACCACAGTCCCCAACTCCCCATTCCCAGAAGGAAGTGGGGAACCCACAACCAGCAATTCAGAAACCCTCAGAGAACTGCAACACCCATACCTCCCATCCCATAGCCCCCACCCCAAGCCCTAACCCTCCTGATGCCCTACACAATGCTCATCATACCGCCCAAATGCTTTCTCCCCCTCACCTGGGAACCCCCTTCCTCCCCATAACTTTGCCTTCCTAAGCAGACCTAAGCAAGAGCTAAGCCCTCCATCCCCCACCTCCCTCCAAACCCCCTGGTAACTACCCCACATTAGGACAGATCTACCCAAATAGCCCTGCCCATGGAACAGTTTCCTACACCAGTGGAGAAGATAATGGACATGTGGTAATTTTCTATATGGTAATGGACACAGGAAAGTGAGTTTTAAGGTAATGTACTACTCGTGAGTATAGGGTGCACAGTAAACTACCGCTCCTGAGTATAGAGTGCACAATAAACTACCACTCATGAGTATAGGAAATATAGTATGAGTAGGAAAGTATAAGGCGAGAGAGAGAAAGATGGATAGCTGATGCATATAACAAGCTCATGAAGGCCTGTTATATGTTATATGAAGGCCCTCATAAATGGGCCTCTAGGAGTAGGTTTTAACTTAATTCTAATAGTTCCAAACTAAATTCTCATGAAGTTTGAGAATGTCTCAATGTAACATAAGTCTCACTGTTACATTCACAATAAATGAGTTTCTAGGAGCAGGTTTCAGATGAACTGAGGTAGGATAACAGCTCTTTCACTAGGTATGTCATTTGACAGCCCTTATGAACCCTAGTCTTGGTTAAAAAAAAAAAAAGTGGATGGCATGGATAGAGAGAGAGATTGAGGGAGGCGTGTGTATTTTATAGTAGCGTAGCATAGTCAGGTCATGGTCTAAATGTCCAATGTTCAATTCCCACAGTCTGAAGTGTTTTTGCTCACCAAGTCCTCTTTCCACTTAGCTTTAAATATTTACCTGGGAGCTATATGGTGCACTCTGGAAAAGGTCATTGGGGGCTTTATGACGACCTCAATAAACCTAACAGGCTTCCTGCCCTAGTCTTTGGATACCTAAACCATAACAGAAACATTTACAGTACGGTATCGTGAAGTGTAATCGGAGTGATACAGTACAGTATCGGTATTATTTATCGTTATATTTATAATTGTGTGTGTTAAGTGTGGTTAATACTTAATTGCATTTAACTTATTCTGCAGGTTGTAGGATAAGATTTTCATAAAATATGATTTTATTTTTCAGAAGTTCTGATACCAGCAGTTCACCTAGTAGTACTCCGAAGGTGAGCCGATCACCATCAACATCCAGTGGTCTGCATGACTGCTCTGAAACCAGCCCAAATGACTTCCTATCCAAGATAGACTCTAACATCGCCCTCATGAAATCCAGTATCGAGAGAATGGAGACACATGCATAGTAAGTCGGGCAAACCCCAATATAGCATATCATTCATGTTGCATAGACAAGAAATGTACCTTGGGCATGAACCTGTATTAATAACAACTGACGGTTTATTTATAACACATTTGTTTAATCACCGAGGATAAAACAGATAATTTGTGAATTTTTATCTTGAATGAGGTTTATGGGATAAAATAGTAGTTGACTTAAGCTCTTCTGCATTAGCATAACATAGAGATGAGACCTTACAGGTTTATAATCTCCCTTAGGTGAATATATATTTTCCTTCCATAGATTTTTATGCATTAAAGGTACCATTGTTTGGTAGCAATGCCTTGCATGTTAGAAATATCTGGTAATGGGAATGGTATTCTAATTAGATATGATATTATTTTTGTGTATAGAATTTAAATATAGAATATGCATATTTTAGATAATCTACTAAAGAATCAATAGGTGCCATAGACTCGTGTACCACACCTCAAGTTAGGAAACAGTTTATTATATAAGCTGTGCTATAGGCCCGGTATAGGTTTAATGCTTTCCTCTTTGCTACAAATGAAGCGCTATAAATTTAGCATTTTTAGATTACAGTATAATTAATTTACTTTAGTATTATGTCAATTGTGATGGTCAGTATATGTAAGCTTAAAGAATATTATATTTGTCCAATCCTATTAAAGGGAATTCCTGTGAGAAATGTGTTACTAGAAATATGGGTAATTGGGATTAAGGCACTTAAGTTTTTAGCCATTTTCTCTCCATTTTAATTTTACTAGCTTTCTTAGACTTCAAATTGGATGGGCATATTTCATCTAGCCAGGAGATCAATAAGACACAGGTGTCAGGCATTAGCAACTTGCAGCTAAACAAATGTCTATCATATTCTGAGTTGGGGACTATTCAAATATATCTTAATGGCAAGATCACAATTAAGAGATTTAAAAGAAACACAATTTGAAAGAAAAATATATTTCCAATCTTCAGATTACAGTACAGTACACTATTATTATTATTATTTTTTTACATTGTAATTTAGTTATAGAATATTAACGACAGTAGACACACGAGACATTTTAGGGGAAAAAACCCAGTGTGGCAAAGGAACAGTGCTACAGAAGTGTAATACCTGGTTCTCGTCCACCAAAAACATGTGTTTTCAAGTTGATTGAATTCATCACCTAGACCTGTAACTTGCTGTGCTACACTTGTACTACATCAATACTGGATTGGATTTTAACTGTCGGTACTTTCCATGATGCAGGCCACCTCAGCCTGGAAGCTAGGGCCTGTCCTCTGTAGGACCATCTGCCAAAGAATCACATTTTTTGCTTAACTTCATTGTTTAAAGTAATTTTTGTAGATGAACAGACATTTGGGTGCATCACACACCACTGTATAGTATTAGCAATTTGTAACTGAGGAATATGGCAACAGAATAAGAGGTCAGTAGTGGCAAGATTAATTTTTATGTTGCTGTTTGTAAAGGATTAAAGGCACAACTCATTAGAAAGGATCATTATACAAAATTACACAATAACCCTCCACTCACATTCATATTGTATCTCACATTTTCATACACTTGGTAACACCTCCCATCCCCCCCATGATGAATCCCCAGAAGCTTGGGATGAGTGGGTGGTGAAACCATCAAAGGGCCGAACATGCATTCCCTTAAAATTGTTGACTTTGTTTCTATCGGTAGTTTCATGATGCAGTATCACCAAGTTGCAGTATTAATTGCTAACATTTTTAATACTATACTGTCTCGCAGCCAGTGTGCAAGCCCTCCCTCACTTCTGTTCACTCACAAACCCACCTCTCCATGTCCCTTTGCCTGAAGGATTAATTTGAATATAAATTTTCTTATTTATCTAGGCCTTAAAAGGATATCTTTAAGTGTGGCCATAATCATTTGCAGTATAATCCAGTGTCAGACAACTTAAAGTTGATCCCGAGGTAATGACATAAATCGAACTACAGGTTACCCAAAATTAGGTTATATCCATGAGGACTTTGAGAGATGACTCACCTCTAAACAGAAGTGACCTTACACTTCATCCTGTATATACTGTATGTTTAATATACAGCACTGTATATGTTTATTCTAAGGAGACTTAAAATTGTTGATACAGTTGCCTGTACCTACACCCAGCGCTGAGGTGGCCCATCTTTTTTTGGTGCATTGAAACTTCTATTGACATATTTTGGTTAATATAAAAATTACATCTACTGGCTAGATTAAATGCATAATTTTCTTTTTAAATTTATTGCGCTGGGCTATAAAGTTAGTATCAAAACACTAAGCCATTGCTGGTTAATGCAGTTGTGCATTACCTACGTTGATGTACAAGCCTGGCCAAATCACTATGGACAATCTGCTTGCATTGTCACAAAATATCTGCTTCAAAAATGCAAACTTATTCTATAAGCACCATAACCTTAAGGATATTTTGCAGTTGAATTTATAACTAGAAGAAGATTTTTAATTTTGATAATGAATTAGCCCTATCCAGATAATATTCATTAATTCAGAGCAGAAAATTATTGAATTGGTATTCAATTTTATTAGAAAAAAGTTTTGTCATATGAGCTTCCTTTTTTGTTTGATCCATCACACAAAACCATTCAGTCAATTTTAGCTTACACATGAAGTAATTCTGTCATCATCGAGTTAAGGATTTATCTGTTGTAATTTTAACGAACCTGATTTTTTCTCTCCCTATTTTAACACACATTCTCTAGTTTTTCAATCAAATTTTGCTGGGCTATTGATCAGTTACTACAATTAATTTACCATAAAAGTATAATTGAGTACATTACATTTATGTGGGGCTGTATGTTGTATAGTGTGTATGTAATTACCTAAGTGTAATTACTGAATAAGGGCTACGCTCATGGTGTCCCGTCTTCCCAGTACTCTTTGTCATATAACACTTTGAAATTACTGATGAGTTTGGTCTCCACCACCTTCTCACTTAGCTTGTTCCAACTCTCTACCACTCTGTTTGCAAAAGAAAACATGCTAATGTTTTTTTTGGCACCTTTGTTTTCTTAGCTTGAAGCTGTGTCCTCTTGTTCGTGATGTTGCTGGTGTTTTTGTGTGTATATGTGTGTGCGTATGTTTTTTAACCCTGGTTGAAGCTGATTGTTGAAAAAAGTAAATGCAAAAACATTACTCAGGCTATGGTAGCATTTTGCTTAAAGTATGTTACATGTTTTTAGTTAGCCTTAGTAAATGGCCTTAACAACTCAAATTATTTACCAGCTCAGTATATATTATAGATAATATATTATAATATATATATTATATACATATATATTATGTACATATATATTTAATACATATATATTTTATACATATATATTATATACTTATATTATATACATATGCGAACAAGCCTGAATGGTTCCCAGGCATACATGCAACTATTGTATATACTGTAGTTGCATGTATTTTTTTTATAGTTGCACACATTTTTTTTACATTTTCTAATGGTCACAGACAGTAATAGAATACTTCACAAAACTTGGTCAATGTTTTGTGGTGTTTAAAGGAAGTGGCAGGATTAATATTGGTGCTAAACTTAGGTATTACCAATGTACTACATCTGTAGTGAGAAGTACTATTTTTGCACGGTTATTCTTGTTTACCCTTTTTTTACCCAATCAGATTTTTGCCGCCGTTTTCATGCAGCTAAGAACGCTTTACCACTTGTATAACTATTCTTCCTCAGATTGATAATCCAAATTTTAGAAGTTGGTTACTCCAGTAGTTGTCTTTTCCATTGCATTCTAATACATATAGTTTGTGTGTATATAATGATTTTTTGTCCTTTCATTTCTTGACACATTTCATTTCTTAAGTGCTCCTCATCTCTTCTCTCATAGTTCTTATATATGCACACAAAAACACACTTGCAATTCATGTACTATTATGCATATGCATAAACAAACCTGCAAACAATTATCACAAGTTTTATATTTTGTAGAGACTTTACCCACGAAGCTAATTTTATGATATTGGGGTAATTATTCCAGTAATTGATGGCATTCGGTTAGAGTAAGAAAAGTGAATAATGTCTATTTGGCCACATTTTGGAATAATTACTTCTGTTTTTTATAACCACCTTCAGTTTTGTTTGATCATTTAGATGTAAAGTATTTTCCAGTTTGTAACTATAGATAAGTGATATTAGATGCATTAAGCATATAATGTTTTGTAGATTGGCTGTGATAGTGCACCGTTACTACGGACACCGGTGTTAAGATGCTCATTGTATGATATTTGTTAGTAGGGATAGATAGCAAATTGTTTGCTGTCCCTAATGTGGAAGCCTGCAGTCAGGTGGATACAAGTATATTCCAGCATAAAGTAGGTTTAATTAGAGATGAAATCTTAGTATTTTTGCTCTAGACAAAACTACAGTAGTGTTTGCTACGTTTGCCCGACATTTGGCATTCTACTCCATGATACCTAGGATCTATTGTGTTCAAGTACAAGTAATTTATTTTTCATAATTTTATTTGGATAAATTTCATCCTTTAACAGTATGAGCCTCATGACAGACTTGTTAACTGTTAAACGATCGCTGTCCAGTGTAAGAGTGCTGTTCAATAGCATTGTAAATGATACATTCAGGTTACTGTAATTTGTATGTAACATCTCTGCTGTTTTGGTGTGCAATGACACATTGTCGTATTTGTCACGTCATCGTCATCGCCTCTTCATGGCCAGTATACATGCTTTTAACAAGACCTTTTCGGTTAGAAATTATTTTTCACAAATGGCAGTTAAAATGTTTATATTTGATGGTTGTACTAGCTGGCTGAAGATGATCAAGTTGCTGGTAAAAGAGGTGTGCAGGGTTTCAAATGGTTTCTTTACTGAATTTGTATCTCTCAGTACACGCCTTTATTAAATTATAAGACTATACATTGTAAAAGTTTAACAGTGTAATGCACTTTATTTTTAATAAAGTTCCTGTGTCAAGATCACAAGTTTTATTTGAAATCCTGCTCATTAAGTTAGACTTTTAATAATGTTTGTAAGTACTGTACAGTAAATCATTTTTTGAATTTTCACCAATTGCAAACTGATTGTTTCTTGCATCTTTAGCCTTGTCTATCATTGAAATTTATGGCACTGTCTTAAGCAGCTTGATCACTAAATTTGCCGCTTTCAAATTTCTTAGCTTTGTGTGCAGCATCTTCTAAAGTACAAGCTTGGTATCTAATCCCTCATCTTGAATCTATTCTTTTTCTAAAATAAGCTTACGCTTAACAAAATTTAAAAGTGTAACAGCGTTTTGGTTCTTTAGGGATAACGTTTTGTCAGGTTGAAGGAAGTGACCAAGATTGATTGATGAAGATTAAGCCACCCTAAAGGTGGCACGGGCATGAATAGCCCATAAGTGGTGGAGTGACTAAGGGGTTTTTGTCTCTGCTTTGTCTCATCAAGCAGTATTGCTGTGCACATATTTCTTAGTACTATATTTTATATTTTGTGCTAGGTACAGTAGTTTAAACCGAAGACCTGAAAGTTTTCACATGGGGTAATGTTTTGTGTTTTTGCAGTTTTCATTCTGTCAGGAATTATTTAAATAACTAAATTTTGTCATGGGAACTTGTTTATATGTATACATAGTGAGGGGTGTGTGTGTGTGTAATTAAGTGTAATTACCTAAGTGTAGTTACAGGATGAGAGCTATGCTCATGGTGTCCCATCTTCCCAGCACTCTTTGTCATATAACATATAATTTGAAACTACTGGTGGTCTTGGCCTCCACCACCTTCATATATGGAATAAAGGAAGCTCATGGATTGATAGAGTTCGAACTGGTGACAGAGTGAACACCGGGTTCGACCTCCAAGTCTGACCATGACGCTCTCTCTTCTCTTTATTGAGCATTCTAGTGACATTTTTATTAATTGTTTTGTCTATAGGAAAGTGTTTTTTTTTTTTTTTTAGTATATATAACATTGTCTTGGAAAGTTGTTCTGCATAAGCATAAATTATATACTGAAATTCTAAACAAACTACTTGGCAAATTCTGCATCACTGGAGAGAAGCAGAAAATAACCAATGTAGTATCAACATGGAACCAAAAAATGGCGAGAGGGAAAGCCTTTGACTAATACACCTGACATGCATCCTCTGTAAAGGTGATGGAGAGGGCTAGTAAAGAGCTAGTAAAAATTGGTTAGAAATGATTTGGTAAGTATAAGCCTCATTCCAGACCAACACCATGGATTTAGGGAAGAAAAATCATTCCTCACTTGCTTAAGATTTGCATGTTTGACTGAAGTAAAGCGAGAAATGGAAGGGTGGGAGGACTGCATGTCCTATACTAGCAGGGTGCCTATTTTATTGCCTCAAACAGCCGAATCTTTTATTATATGATTCATACCCTATACACCCTGCTAGTATAGGACACTGAGATAACCCACAAAAGTCATTTGTACAGCCAAGCATAAAGGTTGGAGACAATATGTCTCCACGGACACCGTTAACACACTTTCCCCAGGTCTGGAAGACAATGTATCTTCATAAGATTGTAGGCAAGTATCCCTCCTTCATTTTCATGATTTCATTGTTGCAAAGTCAGCATTAATCTCAAATAAGCTGGTTCACAATTTTCAGCCATTAGCATGGGTTCTCACCTCCATCCTGACTTCCTTGCTCTTAAGCTAGTGCCACTCTGCTAACTATGAGATACTCCACTAACTCCTACCTTGGACTGTTGTTAATGTAATGCATGTTCCTAATATAATAATATTAATTGAAATAAATCAATATGAAAAGAAATATTTGAAAATAACAAAATTCACTGCTTCTTGGGCAAATCGGGCCTTGCATGCTACGCCAAGTAGTGCAGTTCTGGCTATTAGGTGCGATGTGTGTGTGTAATTGCCTAAGTGTAGTTACAGGATGAGAGCAATGCTTGTGGTGTCCCTTCTTCATAATACTCTTTCTGCCTATCTCTTAACTGCTGTGTATTTGTTTCTTGCTGGCTTGTGATGGTATGTTTGAGTGTTAGGCCTCTTCCTATATTACACCCATTTTCTCATCTTTCCTTTTCTTTTGGTAAGAAAAGAGAATGTCTTGTCAATAATGTAGCTCTTACAATTCACTACTACGGTATACTTCTACCAGTGACAGGATAAGGGAAGCACCAGTCTCTCACTTCTACACACAGTTATATCCTAAGCCCTGACTGGCAGAATTTCAACCGTAACCTTTACCAGCCATCACTTATTTTCCAACAACATAATACTGTAGTTTTGACCAGCTATACAACTTTAAACATAACCACATATCATAGCTTTGACCAGTTACAAAGTACTTCACCCTGTCCTACTAGGTTTTGTGCCTTCTTTTTATATTTACTTATTCACCTTATCTTACTGAAGTAGCTGGAGGTGAATAATATATTCCTGAATCTGGTTTTCTAGCCTTAATGAACTTTGTTCCTTACAGGCTATCTGAAATAACACAAATCAAAGGTATAAGGTGGGAATTACAAAGCTGACTAACTCTTGGCCACCTATTTAGTGCTAGGTGGACAGGAGCATTAGGTGAAAGAAAATGTGGCCAACCACTTCTGTCCCGTCTGGGATTCGAACCCAGAATTCTCGATTGTGGATCGAAAACGAATCCGACTGTACAGTACTACCGGGACCCTAGCTACCGGCACAATGTACTACCGGTAGCTAGGATCCCTAGCTACTGGTATATATTAAATGAATATAATCTAATGAATAAGGTACTATTTATAAATATCACACCTACACACTGTTAATATTAATTAACACATCAAACTCTTGCCTATCTCCGAAGTTCTAATACTTGTCGCGAATACTAACATTTCACATTACAGTAATCTGGGGAGAATACTGTACTGAAATTCAATGATGATGGAATTAGACTTGACAATACTGGACATTTGACCTAAGCAGATATAACTGGGCACTTTCACTTATAAAGAACATGTAATTTATTTCCTCACACCCCATAACGAAGATTCATCAAACAGTTGTTGTATGTACTTTGTTACTGGCGTTCACATAGGCTGTCTGTACCATCCCTGTTTTTTACTTTTGTGAGACCAAAATTGGAATATGCAGCAGTTATATGGTGCCCATATCTCAAGAAACACATCAGTAAACTGGAAAATATGCCAAAGCATGCTACAAAATGGCTTCTGGAACTGAAAAACAAAAGTTACAAAGAGGCTAGAGGCATTAAATATGTCATAGCAAGACGATAGAAGAAAAAGAGGTGATATGAATACCACTTGCAAAATAGTAATGAGAATTGACCAAATTGACAGATATATTCCTGAAATATTCCTGAAACTGGTAACCCCAAGAACAAGAGGTCATAGATTCAGGCTAAGAAATGGGTACCAAAGGTGATGGTTAGAACAAGTTAAGTGAGAAAGTGGTGGAAGCCAAAACTGTCAATAGTTTCAAAATGTTACATGAGTGCTGGGAAGATTGGATGCCACGAGCGTAGCTCTCATCCTGTGACTACACTTGGGTACACACTCACTCACTATCAACATCCGTACCCAAGGCAAGCTCAAAATTTTTTAAGTCATTAGCATCATCTGAGAAGGCTTCACATTGTACCCTGCAAGATCAGAGTTCATGATAATACTATACATGCAAGAAAACCACTGCATTTTCCTTAAAGAATTCCCAGGCTTTACAAACTTGTCAGGGTATGTGTATGTAAACTGTTATGTTACAATCTGGGATTTCCAACTTTGTCGAGTTCCACAATTTATCTAGAGGCTCGTCATAGGTTATTATACCATACCCTGGCCTATTTCCAAATGAAAATATACATATTAAAAAAAGTATTGTTTGTCAGTAGTTCACATATAGTATTGTGCCGTGTGTGTAGTTAGGTTCTACAGTATTTTAACAGTTACGTGTATTTCAGCCCAATGGTGGACAGAATGGAGGTGGATGACTCTGGATGTAGTAATAGCCGACGGTCTTACCATTCTAAGGTACGTGACAACATTTATCAAAATGGATGGCATGATCCTACAGCTGCACCTCACCCAGTTGTCACCCAGGGGCGCACCATAACGATGTCTCTTAAAAGACTACTACGAGAACACGAGGAATTATATGAATTATAGCAGTTTTGTGCTAACTTTCTAGTACTGTAATTGTATTTGGCCATAAACAGGATGGGATAAAAGCAGCTATTTCTCAAGATAGAGTGATTGTATTGTACTACATGTGGCCGTAGCATTGTCCAGATTTATGTATAAGTATGTTGTTACGAGCGATGGAATGAAAGAATGAATGAACTTGCTCCCCCTATTATTAGGAAATTGTATATAATATTATAAACACTGAAATGTGATTATGAATAACTATATATAAATATATATAAATATATTACGTGTGAGTGTGTGTATTTAACAAAATTATATGTGATATATTAAGTGATACAGTATCTTGAAGTGGTTTAGTTGATAAAGTCCAATAATATGGCTTAACATTTGTATGAAATATACTCACTATCCCATAAAGCAGTATTTATGTTGAAGTTACAAAGCAAGTGTATGAATTTGTAGTACGAATAAAAGATGAATATTGTTATTTTAATTAATTTTATTTGAAGTGTTAGCCAAGTTTGAAAAAGTTGTGTACTACCCAACACATCATAAGATATTGAAACCTGCCAGCTACATAAGTGTATACTTGTAACCCTATATTTTGCTAGTATTTAATGGAATTCTGTTCTTAATTTTTGTTTTAGGCAGAAATTTCAGACAGTATCATCTTTAGAAAGTTGTACTAAACATAACTTCATGGACAAAATTCGTGAACTTAAAATAGCCAAAGAGCAATCAATGTCTTTAATGCACATTTGATATAGAACCAAAGGCAGTTTAGTTTCATCTTAAAAAAAATGTTGATACATTTTCAGTAGTGTACATCAAAGGGGTGGGTGATGTATTATTAGATACAGTACTTGTATTGCAAGCGATGAGTCACAGTAACGTGGCTAAAGTGTGTGGTCTGGTCACCAGTACTTGTATTAATCATAAATAGCATTCATGATACTGGTGATTCTTCGAGTGCACTGAGACTGCATACAAATGAGTGATAGGCTTATCCGTATTCTTCAGTTTGTTACTACATTCCATTTAACTGTTTTACTGTCTGTATGTGCAGTCTCTCTTCTTGGTGCTACACCAATGTGAGAGATGCATTTTGAATGCTTGCAACCTCATAAATAGAATTAGTTTTTAGTGCCTTTCGTTGCTGTACAAGTCCTTAATGTTTGAATTTCGGTATAAAGAAACTGACATTAGAATTAATATTGACTAATTTGTAGTGTCTACTATCATTTCTTGCCTTAATTACATTACTGTGGAACATGGCATGATCATACTGCGACTTGACACTGAAGGACTAACCACTGCCACTGTGCCAAACTACTTGTTCTTCAAAGCAGCCAGATGGAACGATTCAGGAATCCCTAACTGGATTCTTCCCATGCATATTTATATGTTGATACGCCTGTATGAAATGTTGCAGCTCAGTAGATTTCATAGTTGAATGAAGTGACTTGGATTTATACCTCGCTGGCTCCGGTGACTCCTGAAAGTAACACCATGATAGAATTTTGATATTTCTTATTCATAAGGAATAATGCTGTCCTTGTGGCCTGTGTCCCTGTGGTATTAATTTTTTTCAAACATAAATACCTCTGCTGCTGTTTAATTTGTCTGCACTCTACCTGAATATGCAGCTACCATAAGACGGCTGGTTTCAGTTCAATTTTTGTTTTCTTAAACTTCCCTAATCTCTTTGGCATATCTTAATCATACAAAATGCTTAAGTTTTCTCATTAATCTAAGAGGATAATCTTGTATTGGGACATATCAACCTACAGAATAATTCTTCAACCTTTTTAAATGTGGCTGCACCGCTCTTATAATAAGCTTTGGCTTGCACTGGCCAACGTGTTTGGAACCATATCTGCCCGATTCATTGTCCTTCAAGTACATATTATGTACATTTATTATTTGTGTGTAAGGGATATACGTAATGTTAAATATATAAATGTAAATATGTAAGCATGCCTATTATTAATGTCATAAGGTAATTTGTTCATTGTTGTGAACATTACAAAGAAATTCATTTGAATTGACTAAAGAAAAGGTGGAGCTCATTAACCAAACTTACTTTGAATGTAATATATGTACTATGTAATTATAAATTAATACTTTAAATTTTGTATTATGCTTATCTGAAAGTCTTTGTATATGCTGCTAATAAAAAAATATTGATATACAGTAGTTAATCAAAACGTTTTTCAATAAATGCTTGTTTCCCGAATCAGAGCCAAAAATGATACCACTATATTATATACCATCTAAATTTGAATGAAATTAACTTGATGAGAGTAGACTAATTTTGTAATTAATGTTTTGCCTTAGAGACATAATGTTAGCTACAATAGTTTGGCATTTCTCTGCATTATTGTCAGCTGTGTTTCCCCTTTGGTATATCCAATTTTCTAAATTTTATGCTATTTTGTGGTCATGATTGTATAGTTTACTATGTTGTATAATCTTCCAGACTTGGCAACTCTTTTTGACAATTATTTACTGTACTTTTTTTTTATTAGCATCAGTGATAGAGCATGTATTTGCACACATTGTATATGCCTATCTTGAAAACCCTATTGTAAATTTGAAATACAATTAATCGGTAAGATTTTCCCATATAGCCCCATTATGTTACCTGATATGCCTTTCAATGGAATTTTTGTCCGGTCTGCTAAGCCTTCACTTGGCAACACAACACAAAGTATTGTACAGTATGTCTTTCCTCTCTTGCTGTTATGTCTTGATTCATTTTGTTATCTTTATTAGCTTTATCATTTTGTGCTTTACTGCCTCATTGTGTGTGTTTCCCTGACTGAATGTAATGCAGCCTTAGTTGCTGGCAGGCCCCAATATATGTGATGCACATGTAGGTTACCTTGTGATGATTTCGGGGCTTAGCGTTCCTGTGGCCCGGTCATTGCCCAGGCCTCCTGGTTGCTGGACTGGTCAACCAGGCCTGTCAATACTAAGGGTTGAGGACATGATGACTGAATGTCATCGCCATTTAATTGGTGTAAATGCATGCATTCTGGCATGCTCATTCACCTGTTCAACCTACATAAATTAATTATCACTTTTGCACAGAACAGTACTCATATTCCTACACATTTATGCACACATTCAAACGTTACCTGACATGCACTCCCACACACAGTTGTACAAGATTTTCCGGTACACTAAAATACTGGTACAGTACTGTACTTAATCATCACTTTTTGTTTTTAGGACAAATTGTATTTTTGCACCATTCTTTTTTAGGCAGAAATTTGTTTAAAATTAGACAATATTATTAGTTTGAAGATATTGTTACCTTATATTATTAGTTTGAAAAAGATATCTTTTCCTCATTATAAATTGGATGCTTCAAAATCTTAAATTAAATTGTTATTCTGGTTCAGTATGAATGCAATGTGTGTAAACATTTCATATACAGTACCAGTACAATTTTGTACAATAGACCCTTGGAAATCTTTATATCAATAATCTGGAAACCTTAAGTATTTTCACAAATTTGGCATGCTTAATACAGCTTGAACACTTAGATCAGAACCTGGACTTGAGTATCTAAATAGACCAGACAGACTCAACATAAGAATACTGTACCAGCAAATCGTATGTTGCTGAAATATTTATTATTACGTGTATAGAGCTTTAGTAGTTATTAAAGACTTTATTTTTTATAAAGAGGTGCAATTGTGGGGATCCATAACCTCAGAAGGAAATAAAGAGCATTCAGAGAAAATCTTGTTGTTTGTCTCTGAATATGTGTAAACATTTGCTTCTGCCACTATAATTTTATTATTATATATATTGAGAAAGTCTGTAGGCACAGTGATATGGGTTTGAACCTATGTGGAGGATGTTCCCACGCACATGCTTCTAGCAACTAGACTATGACATGGTATAAGGATTGCAAACTGGATTGTTTTCTGTGTATTGAAAGAGGAGTGTCAGAGGTAGAACAAGTTCTAGATGACAGAGCCAGAGTGCATGGGGGATTGTGTGAAAATCCTGTTCCGGTTTTAGTAGAAGCCTCGGGAAATCCTTGTGTGGTCAGTAAAACTCCAGATTACAATCCTTATACCATGTCATGGTCTAGTCACTAGAAGCATGTGCGTGGGAACACCCACCGCATAGGTTCGAACTCTCATCACGTGCTCCAGATTTTCTCATTGATGCAGTCACGTTAGTGTGATTACTCTCTATTATAAATATTATTATACAAAGTTACAGAAATGATTGGGTACAAGATAGGAACATTAAAAAATAAAAAGTTTCTTTGCTAGAAAGTGCAGATATCTTTGAACTCCTCCGATGGTGAGAAAGGATGCAGTAAGTATTTCCTACTGTATTTCCTTTCTGGATCACCACATAGAGATTCCAGTAAAGGAACCTTACTACCCTACCTCTTGTTTCAGTGAACTGCTCTAGGAGTCTTGTTGTTTCAGTGAACTGCTCTAGGAGTCTTGTTGTTTCAATGTGCCTGGAGCCCAGATCCTTGAGAAAACTCCTTGCATTTTCTACCCATGGCCAAGAGTCTGAGAGTTATATAGGAACAAAGTTATACCAGTGATCTATTTCCTTGTACTTGTTTGATTTGACACTTTTCCCATGTGTTTCAGAGTGATCTGCTTGATTAAGAGAGGTGATGATGTATGTGGCTACCCAAGGTAGACACATGGGTGTAGCCCCATGCCAGTTGTCTGCCTGGCATGGGGCAGACAATATTGTAATTCTATCTGGTCAAACAGGTCAGCTTGGAATTGGCTAACTTGTTTTGAACATTAGAATGCAATCATTTATTCAGTTACTCATATTTTCATTTGTCTAGATATCTGAATGTACTAATTGGTCACACTATAATTAATTGTGCATTATCTACAGCACTGTAATTGCTCTCAACCCCTCTCCACTTTCATGTTTGAGCTTTTATGTCTGGTGTTTATAAGGTTTGGGTTCAGGGCTGATATGGCCAAAACTTCTCCCTGGCATCTACTAGAGAGGAGTTTCCCTGCCTATGTCTATGATTGTCTGGGTAGCTAGTTCCCCTTATTCATTATGTCTTATTCCTGGGTAGGTTGTTTTTACTTCACCACCCTCCTTTTCTGTTCTGGACTCTGCAGTTCCTTCATAAAGGTAACTGTCTCTGCCTGTTGATGCAGGACTGCCATGGTGGGATGCTGGCCCACACCAGAGCTCTGGTGCGCCTGTGCCATATTGTTACTTTGTGGTTCTGGCTTTGGCTTTGCTTTTTTTCACTGCCCAATACAGTATTTTTTTTCTTGCGTGGTTTACTTGTTTATAAAAAAATAAACCAGCATCATAAGACTATTACACAGTGATATATATATTACACAGTGGGCAGACTGTGGCTTTCATGTATGCCTTTGCTTCATTAATCCAGATGTGGTGGCTTCTGTTGCTGGCGAGAGGATGGTGGTTCTTGCTTTTGGGTGTTCTCCACAGGAACTTCCTCTTTTGTGCCAACAGGTTGGATCATGATTTCATTCTTTTGTTTCATTTCTAGGTTCCTAGTTTAATCTCGCCATTCCTTTCTTCCGTCCCACCCCAAATATGTATCCTCATGTCCCTTCCAAATGCTACATAGTCACAATGGCTTAGAACTTCCTCCTCGTGCTAACCTTGGGACATTTGCATGTTTTGATTGAAGGAAACCACTGCTGGCTGCAGTGGTTGGGTTGTTCACTTTGGGGTTTTGATAGTGGCCTCATAGCCTGCTTGTGTCTTACCAGCCCCAGGATTTTGTAGTGCACTGCGAAGGGAGGCAAGTCTCCAGGAAAGTAGGGTCGGTGGCTTCAGTGCCTGGCACCCATTTCCTCTCCTGACTTGGTGACTTCTTTTGATAATGACTGGCTAACTTTTCCACCCTCACAGACACTGGATGCCTTCTGTGACATTAATTTTTTCCATTGCTTTGATTGCTATTGAAAAGGGACTCTAATGAACCTCTATTTTGAATCAACATAGGAAGGATTAATATTTGTTTAAATAAATCTTGGAATACAAAAGAGCTAATGCCTTGTAGTACAAGATCATACATATGGTGCAGCAGGGTGGTGAAGTTCAGAAATTTGGCATTTTGCAGCTGGTTTGAAAGTGGTTGCAAGATTATCCCAACTGCTGTTGAGTTAAGTTTGCAACTGCATAACTTGATCTGAATGTATTGCAAATGGTTAAAGGGTTGGTGTGAAAAATTTGTGTCTAAAGATGATATAGTTTATTTTATTGTTTTTCTGCATATAAATGAAATATAAATCTAAGAGTATATACTGTACAGTACTTGGTAAAAAGACATGATCCCATATGAATGTGAGAGCCGAGTGACATATAATTTAATTTATTATAGTACTGTACTGTACATAAAACAAACACTTGTGTGTATTTTCTTCCATAACTATCGGTGAAACACCATACACTTTCCTTAGCATCACTAGTAGCAGCTGGCTTAGGGTCTAGACCAGTGGACACTTATAGACCTCGTTCTCTTCACTGGTTCAGAAGAATCTTTGCTTACACTTGTACAAGGCATAGCTAGGTTTGCTTCTGACTTTCTCTCTCACTCAGACAGATACATAGATAAGCTAGGGGGTTGCCTGTATGATAACGAAGTAAATTGTCATATTACATTTGAAGTACCGGTACCTGTTGTCATAAAACTTTCACCTCTTCTTTAAGCTAATACTCATTCTAGTTTTAAATGTTATGATTTGTTTCCAGAAAGCATACCAGGATTGATTAGGTATTGTGTGTATTATGACGATCAAAACTTACATTGCTTTTCACACTTTTTGTTACATGTTCTTATGTTTTATCAGAAAAAAAGCTTTAATTATTTTGTATTGAACATTTCTGATAGAAGGAAACGATATTGAAGCATGAGCTATCTTAAAATAAAAAAAGTAGATTTTCAGATATGTGTGAGCCACTGGCAAAGGTATCTTTTTATAGCAGTATAGGTTAGGAGTAACATTCTTCATCCATGTTTAAAGAATAAAACATCAATTTTGAGCCTTGGGTAGACCTGTCATTGCAACAACTTCATCACTCTGAGAGTAATTAGCAAAGCCTTTTTCGATGTTCAAGAGAGATGAGGCTATTGATGTATGTAATGACCCACAGTTTGATAAAAAATATAGTAAAGCTTCCCTAACCCTAAGGATACCTGATCAATCAGGCTGTGATTCATGTCAGGCTTCAAGCAGCCGCATCTAATAGCCTGGTTGACAAGTCCAGCAACGAGGAGGCCTGGTCAAGGACTGGACCGTGGGGACGTGTTTGGGTCTATCCTGCATCTACAGCTAATATTGTACATACAGGTAGTTTCCCACTAACCAGCAAGGCGACAGGTGCTGCATTTCCTTCATGTGCAATCAAATCCACGCACAACTCCATTCGCTGACCCATACAGTACTGTCATCTTTCATGCACTGGCAACTCTTATTCCCTTTACATCCAAACACTACTCCTTTATTATCATCTCTTATTGTATATCCACACTACTCCATACTAGCACTCCTTGTTTCCACACTTCTCCATATGTTGCTAGCATTCCTTGAATCCTCACACCCCTCCGTACTGATATCTTTTGTACGTGCTAAGTCCTGTTTCCTTTATTTTTTCCCTGTTTATAGCGTATTGTCATTCATCATGATTTGCACTGAGCTGCTGCCTCAATCAGACATAGCTGCACGTCCTCATATCTTCAAGGCATCTGCTTGTCTTTCTTGACTTTGATGCTCCTCTGCTACACACCATTATTCTTTAGACTGGGTATTCAACATTTTACAAAGCTTTTTAATTCATCTGCTACTCTTCGTTGATCTTTTTCAATTTTGCCTCTCCAGGTTTCTTTATATTAGCCAGGCCACATGCTTGCTGCTGGTTGATGGCAACCGTGTTTAGAAACAATTGTGGTCGTTCAAGTTTGTTGTTTTGTTCTACCAGCACCCTGCTGGTTATGTTTGTATAAAGCCAAATATTTACCCATAAATTTGTAGGTGCATTTCAGAATAAACCTCCTCTGCAAAATGTTGAATAAATGGGAGTCCCTGCTCTGCATTTGGTGTTTTCTTCACAACTTGTTTACTGTCTCCTGTGTTCCTTGAAGATATGTTCAGTATACTATTCTGGATCTATGTCGGTGACCTAACAGTGGTGGCTGAATCCTATTTGTCAATGTTTGCGAATGACCAAATTAATAACAAAGACTTCAGAAAACTCCAGAAAGACTTACAGGCTGTTGAGAGGCTCTGAAGCATTCATTGGAATTTAATAACAGTAAGTATAATGATCGGAATGGAATAGGTAACAGATCAACTGGCCAGAATTAATTTGAAGGGACCTACTTGCCAGAATCATTTAGAGAAAAAGGCACAGAAGTAGATATTCATAACTCGGTGAGTTTGGGGACTTGTAGACCAGTCTGTTTTAAGACGTAAAAATGAGTGTTTAAGCTCAAACTTCACAAGCACACACAGGTGCATATACTCATATAGTGAATCCCTGCATAATCTAAACTCAAACACGTGGTTTTTAATGTGCTGGGAAAACGGGACACCACGAGTGTAGCTCTCATCTTGTAACTACACTTAGTGTAGTTACATATGTAGTGTAGTGAAATGTGATCACATTTCAGACAAAATAAATGCATAGCATGAAAATATTTTGTGTGGTTTGAGTTTGTGAAGGTTTTCTTGTATTTTACTATGGACTATGTTCTTGCGTCAAGACCCCTCCCCAAATTCACCTTCATGTAATGCAACCCTCAAAGTTCGTCTTCATGTAATGTAATTTTTTTAAGCATGTGTTTTTCCCTAAGTGGATCTCTCTATACAACGACTTACTATACATACATATTCTTGATTATTCTTATTCAACACTTACGTTATCTCCAGCTTATTGGCCTCATTATATTGATAGGTTCTTGATTATTGCAATTTGTTATTTAAATGCTAATACTTCTGTGACTTAATTATTTATAATTATTACACATCTTTTACATTTTTCTTAGTTATGCTTGGTATATCTTTTGTGAGACAGTTATTACAAGAACACACTGTACGTATATTGGCATTGATGGCCTATCACCCGGCACTTTATCTTTTATAACGCCTCTCTAATGGTCTCTTCCAGTTGCTCATCACCAGCCTTGTTACACTTCATACCATCTCTCCCATGTTGAAAGATTGTTTCATTAAATTTTCTTTGTCTGGGTTAGTTCCAGTTTTGAACAGTTCTGCTGTAACTCATAACTGCATGAATGTGCTCTTCATTTCAGTGTTCACTTCTCAGCTTTGATACTCTGTGATGTTAAAAGTGCCCTTATAATGCATCTGCAGCAGTTAACTTGCACAGTAATTTTTGTTTTAATTAGATCCGTCTTTGGGTATTCATATTATTTGTAAGATATTCACATATAATGTAATGGCTGATACCATGCTCTCTTAACCATAGTCCCTGTTACTGGTCACATACATGGGGTCCCTCTTTTTTATTTTTTGTCCTTAAAATAATAAACTAAAATGAATAAAGTGGCCACTATCAATAGCTGAACTTGGTACACATTCCAAGGTACTGTAGTTGCATTTAAAGTGTGAGAAATGCTTTTTCTCATGAAGAAAGGGACTTGGAGATAATATACTGGTAGAGTGTAAAATCTGTTTCCAGGTCTTTTTTTATTACAGTTTGTTACACATTAACATCATTTGCATATGATGGTTAAATGACAAAGCTAGTAAATTATTGTAGTGTTAAGGAATGTATGTTTGATGTTGGGTATTACAAGCATTTGTGACTGCCATAATTGTCACTTAAAACTCAGTAACTGAGATAGGTGCAGATGATGAGTCACAATAACGTGGTGTGAAGACTTGAGAACTAAGCCACACAACAGAAGATGAGGAGACGACGACGTTTCAGTCCGTCCTGGACAGTCTACTTGATAATGGTCCAGGACAGACCGAAATGTTGTTGTCTCCTCACCTTCTGGTGTATGGTTTAGTTCTCAACTGAGATAGGTATTTTTAAAGAAAGAAACTCCTAAGCGTTTAAATTCAAACTGCATTAAGAATGAAGCAAAAATATTAATATACAATGCAGTATATGTATTTTCATATTGTATCAGTAACTTGCCATTAAGCAGATCTGAAGGCAATTTTGCAAGAATACTGATGAAAAAGTTTAAACATTTGTAAGCTGCTGTAATTTAGCAAGGGCAATGAGGGTTAAGAATATTCTGTACATTACTGTATGTGTACAGTATTTTTAGGTTATTTGTGAAATACTATATAATATATAAGGACATATTTATGTGTGCATGGATTTAGATTGCATATTTTATGCACCTCTGAATTTAAGAAAACAAAAGTACAGGGGGTACTGAAAAATTCTTGGTAATTTTTTCTGTGATGTTACATAATGGCTTTAAAATGTTATTTTTTTAGTGATACTGTATAGTGTTCCAAATGACAAACAACTAATAGTAATAATTTTATTATTTGTATTTATTGGAAAAAATGTAAGAGAACTAAAGGATGATGAAACATAGAAAATGATTAAGCACAGAATGTACTGGAGAAATGTTGCAGGCGTGTAGTGAAGAGAAATGTTGCAGGTGTGTAGTGAAGAGGAGAAATGTTGCAGGTGTGTAGTGAAGAGAAATGTTGCAGGTGTGTAGTGAAGAGGAGAAATGTTGCAGGTGTGTAGTGAAGAGAAATGTTGCAGGTGTGTAGTGAAGAGAAATGTTGCAGGTGTGTAGTGAAGAGAAATGATGCCTCATCCCCCTTCTTTGTCTTGTAATTTCTTCTCATTCTCCCTTCTCACTACTGCACCTCCTCAGTAACTAAAATTAAACTGTTGAAAATAAAGTACTATTTGTATTTAATATTTATGTCTGCAGAATCAAGCCTATTAGCTCTTGGACTCCACCTTTCTAACCATTCTATTTTTTCCTCTATTATATCTACTACATGTATTTGTAACACACACACACAAAGGGACCAAAGAGCTGAAGCTCATCCCCCGCAAGCACAACCAGGTGAGTACACACACACATCCCTAGGAAGCAGCCCGTAGCAGCTGTCTAACTACCAGGTACCTATTTGCTGCTAGGTAAACAGGTGTATCAGGGTGAAAGAAACTGCCCATTTGTTGACCGATCCACACACTAGAAAATGAAGGGACGACGACGTTTCGACGTCTATGTTGGTTTCGGTCCGTCCTGGACCATTCTCAAGTCGATTGTTCATTTTCCAGTGTGTGGATTGGTCAACATACTTCAGCCACATTATTGTGACTCATCGCCTGCAAACTGCCCATTTGCTTCCACCTCGGCCGGGAATTGAACCCAGGCCCTTAGGACTATGACCCCCGAGTGCTGTCCACTTATCAGCGATGCCCCTCTACTACATATATTTAATGTGTGTGTGTGTAATTACCTAAGTGTATTTACAGGATGAGAACTCTGCTCGTGTTTTCCGTCTTCCCAGTACACTGTTGTATAATGCTTTGAAATTAGAGTACCGATGGTTTTGGCCTTCGCTACCCTCTCACTTAACTTTTTCCAACTGTCTACTATTATGTTTGCAAAAGAAAACTTTCTAATAAAAAACTTTTTTGTTCTTTAAAACTTTGTAATATTTTTTTGGCACGTTGGTTTCCTAAGCTTGAATATGTGTCCTGTTCTTGAAGTTGCTGGTTTCAGAAATATCTCTTTGTCAATTTCGTAGATGAAATGAATGGATGGATTCCTGAAACCAGCAACTTTAAGAACAAGAGGACACAAATTCAAGCTAAGGAAACACAGGTGCCAAAAAATATTAAAAAGTTTTGTCTTGCAGAGTGGTAGACGGTTGGAACAAACCAAGTGAAAAGGTTGTGTTAGCCAAAACCGTCAGTAGTTTTAAAGCATTATACGACAAAAAGTACTGGGAAGACGGGACACTTGAGTGTAGCTCTCATCCTGTAACTACTCTTAAATAATTACACACACACACACACACACACACACTGCATGTGTGTGTCAACTGGAGTACTGCTTAGTATATGCTCACTTACTGGAGGAACAAATGTCTGGATGAAGAACTGTTGAACTTAAGGACCAAACCAGAGTGCACTCACACTGTATTGTATGTAGAATGAAGTGCTTTTATTAAATTATTATCACAGTACAGTATAGCTTAATTTTCACATTATGAATACTGCCTGATACTTGGTGATCCATATTGGATCAAAAACAATTTGTATCTTTGTCTATGTGTTTAATATTTTTGGTGTTGCATCTCGGAGCAATGTACTGTATATATGAATGTTGGTGGTACATATCATCTCTCTTCAGTGTAAATTACTTGAGATAATGTAAGCATTTAAATATTGGTTGCATCATCACATTTTGCACCTAGAAAAGAAGATTGAATTTCATGATTTCAGAAGCTTGAATTTCAAGGTTTCTCTCTTGTCAAGTAAACTCTGGTGCTCATGCTTATGAGAATATAACGAGAAGTCGGAGCTCACTTTTGAGTAGGTTGAGCCTCATTCAAATATTGATGTAGTGAAGAGGCTTATATTCATATGAAATTTTAAGCAATGAGGTAGAAGAGGGTTTTGACAAGAAATAGATGAATTATGAAAGTACTGTAGTTGTAATTTGAGAAAGCAATGTTTGTGAGTAATATACATGTATTCCTCATGCAGAATACAGTACTTGATGACCTTTAATGAGTACGAATACAGTTTATATGAATATTAAATTCCTCATACATTGATGTTACAGTTTAAACAAAAAATCCACTGATAGCCTTTCGAGAACGTTTATTTAGTGTTGAATGTCAAAAAGGAAGTGAAAAAGTTTTTGGCTATACCCTCCAAACACACACCGAAACTACGACGTTGGTACAACGTTCGAACAAGTTTTAACACCTCCAAACCAGTTATAACAACCAATATAACAAGTTGTAACAACGTTCTAATACGTCATAAACACGTTAAGCCAAGATGTAACAACTTTATTACAAGTTGTAACAAGCGGAAAATAGAGACAGTTTCGGTTTGTGTTTCCAGGGTATGGCCTCTCCAAAGGGCAGCTGTGTGTGAATGCATATACAGTATTAAGGTGAATTTGGCTCAAACATAATCCAAGTACAAGTGCCAATCCCAAAAACATTTCATGTCCAAGCAATTTATACAGTACAGGTACTGTACTTATAATTACTTATGTAAATAGCATTAACCTAATTGTTTGAGTATACATTGTTGTAAACTTTTTATTTTGTTTCCTTTTAAAAATAATACCTATAATTTTTGTTGTCAACATTAAAACAACTTGAGGTATTTTCTAAATACCTGTACTGTAACTGGAAGACTTTGGAAATCACAATGATATTTACCCAAATTTACCTGATCCATTATTTCTTTAGAGTTTCAATAAGAACAGGAATATAATGCCTTATATTATAAGGCAAGCCAGCAGCTTGTCAAAGGTGCTGACAAGTTGCCCCTATTTATCCTGATGATTTTATTGAGCTGCTAGAAAACGTTTAGAACTGCAGCCATGATGTATATTTTATTAATTTTAGTTGTCCAATATAACTAGTTTATTAAGGTAAATGGTTAGGAATAGTAGATGATGTAATATAGCAAACTTCCATACTGTTAGATCCATACCATCATACTGTTATGCAGTATGGCATTTTTGCCACTTGATTCTTGAGTTGGGGCCTTACTATTAACATCATTATTATTAATGTATTATTATTATTATTATTATTATTATTATTATTATTATTAAAATTCTCTCAGATGATTGTCAAATTTTAATTCTTGTTGAAACCAGACTTATACATTTTGACAAGACTAAAATTAAGCCTTTTTGAATGTTTAAAGTACAGAGGTTACACACTAGGAACTGTGTGTTGTTTAATCTTATTGAAGTGGGGTATTTTTTTAATGTACATGTAGACTGTAAGTCACAATAGGCTGAGTTACACACAGAGATCACACTAACGTGATGTATCAAATGAACAAATCCACAAGGGCCGTAGCTCAGTCGATTAAGGCAGTGTCTGGGATGCTCTTGGACGCAGGTTCGAATCCTCGTCACGGCCCTTGTGGATTTGTTCCTGGCTGAGTATTAAGACACCCAACCCTCAAATCTGAAAATAAAGGAAGCAATGACTTTTTGGTCTGTCTGGACCATTAACAACTAATTGTGTAATGGTCATAGACATACCAAAATATTGTCACTTTTTAATACTGTATACATGTTTGAAACCAAATTCAGATTTTTTTATGATTTGAGTAAGAGAGTAAAATATATGGCAAGTTTCTGTTTATAACTGAAGCTTGGATATTTTGTTTAAATGCTGAAACTCAAAGTGACTATGTTTATAAAAGTGTAAATATTTAGCAATAAATTTTACCAAGTCTGAAGTGTCAAAATTGTGGTAATGGTATCCCTTTCTAGTGTTATAGCACATATGTGACACTAATGAACAGTGTAAGAAAAAAATATGTGTATTACAAGTCTTAATACATATGGCAAGTATCTTGCTTTAAAATACCATTATACCATTCTGGAACATTATGTATAGATTATATAAGAAGTTTGGGTGATCCTCATGAATTTCTAAACGAAATGTTAAAAGTGTTGAAGCTCTGTATTTTGATTGTTTGGATACAAGAGCCACCATGTATGCTATCTTTCATTAGTGTTGGTCATTCAGAATTTGTAAAGTACTGTATTTTGAATTGCTCTGTTTCTTTGTTCGAGACTTGAGTTTTTTCCATGGAACTTCATGAGTCTTAATTCCCAAAGACTTTTCTAACACAAATTTGTACAAGTACAGTAGCTATTTAATGTACTGCCTTCTAAATCATTATGTTTTTTGATGTTATGAGCACTGACACATTTACAATACTGTATAGGAGCACATCTGCAAACACACTTCTTCAGATTCACCATCTCTGGTTTTTGTTCCTTTGGTGTGCAAGTGCACAACTTTCACAATGAATGGTTATACTGTATGCTGAATACTCTCCATGCTTCTCTTCATCTTCATTATGTCTCTTCATCTCTGTACTCATCTCTCATGTTTACTCATTTATGTTTTCTTCATATCTGCTCATCTTTAAATACATCTGCAATCCTACACTTTGGAGTATTTTCCACCCAAGAAATTCCTTTCATTCCCTCATAAGTGCTTATTTGTAATTCTAATTTCATTCTGGTATTTAATGTTTATTTAAATATAAAAAAGTTTATTATCACATCTAATAATTTCAGGTTTATTAATGGTACTGTTCCTGTTATAACTTGTATTATGTGCCCTAGAAACATTCATATGTATTAATTTCATATATGCAATTTATTATTTAACAAAAGTGGTTTTTGTTTAGTTTGGGTTGTGTTTTAAGCTAGCTGTAACAAGTCTTGTTTTTGGAACTGTAGATATTATATAAAATGACATAATATATTACCTTTAGTGTAAATATGTATATTGCGTATTCTGTATATTGTAAAAAAAAGAATGTAATATATGTAATTTATTAATAAAATATATCTATAGTACAGTATTTGCATTTCACAATTTTTTGTACATTCTTTCTGATATGATTGATCATTCCTTTTATAAATTTAAACTTCCGTAGCCATGTTTCAATATTTAAAAAGACGTGATTTCCATTATTCAGATAAAATGAAGGAAGAAGAAACAAAAATATAATTTACAGCAATAACTAAAGGAAGACTGGAGAAGGGGTAAATGGGAATGTAAAAGGTAGATATGGAGAATGTTAAATGGTAAAGAGATTACAAAATATGTGAAGACTTTTAAGAGTGCAATTGGTTTAAGTGATGAAAAAGGCGCTGATGTGAACTCTGTTGGATTTGATTGTGCGAGAAGTGTAAGGTAGTATGTCATTTGATAAATATGTGGAAGAGAAGAGTACAGTACATGAAACAGCCAAAATGTGGGGACGTTGCAGGGGATGTTGATGTATACACACAAATAATTACATGTTGTTGAGAAAAGAAATAGTGCTGGTGTGAAGAATATGCTAGAAGGCATGGGATAGGGGTACCATGACAATGGATTAGTTGTGAATGTAACACTAAATGTAAGGACTATAGTGTGTGAAAATTATATTGGTAGAAATTTATTGTGTATGGCAGTACAGATATTGTAAGAGTTCATATTTTATAAATATGAACATATATTTTTATAAATACTGTATGATAAATAAATAAATATGAGGTACATAAATTACTGAGAATTTGGTTTGTGATGAAAAAGATGGGTTCTGTGGTGAAAGAGGAAAGTGTAGATCAGGTATTAGTATTGAGGAACTTTGTAGCTAAGGCATGTACGAATGATTGTACTGTAGTACATAGTACAGAACATAACTTATCAACTTTGAAAAGGCATATGACAAAATTAATGTAGGACTTTTGAGTGATGAGCATGTATGAAGGCATAGTTCTGTTAAAGGACATAAAAGGATTTTATATAGGAAATAATGCAGTTAATGTTGTAATACAGTGACTAATTGTATATAATGTAGGAGTACAGCGGTGTTTTGATATGTCATCTTGGTTATTAAATACTGTATGTACAAGAGTGTTACGGCAAGAATGTTAGGAATGTAAGCCTAATATAAATTATTAGAGGATCTAAAAATTTATATTTGCAGGTAATATATTATCAGAGTTGATGGGGGACTTGTGTAGACTAGTTGAAAATGTTATTGCTGTGTTAGAGATGACTGTTACCTGCCGAAACCATAAATACCAAGATATTACTGCTCTTCAAAATCCAGATAGAAAAGATCCTCGGGAACAATGACAAGCCACTGGCTTCCTGACCCTCTCGAGGCCACTAGAGAGATATATATAGAGGCCCTTCAGTAAATAGTCTTGGGGTAAATGCATGAGTGCGAATATTTAAAAAGATTTCTATTTATGATATTACCTCTAATTGAGCATTACTATATAATTTTCTTCGGTAGCCAAGGGCATCCTTTGCATCTGAGTCTGCACCATATTCATCTTTGTTGCTTATAATATTTGAAAAGTAACATGTTAGTGTAGCTAATTTATTATGATGTACATAATGTGCATAATTTTCAGAGATTACACGGGTACATAATGAGCAAGTTAAAACCTATTTTAACATGGTATATATATCAACAATTGATTCAAGACCTGCAACACAACAGCCTCTAAGCTAAACAATTTACATTTACTGTGAGCTAGTTACACATAATTTGCTTTGCTTATCATGCACCCCACAGCCAGTGGGGCGGTGGAAAGTTTACATGCACTACCTACGGTAAGTAAACTTGGGATATTTGCCTAAGGTTTCTGGTAATATAATTTTGTTTACATATTTATTGAACGCTTGTGATATATCTTAATTCTACGGTTTGTTCACATTCAGTTACATAGTGACGCATAGTATGTGAATAGTTTTGCTGACAGGGTTTATAGTGGGCCAGATCTACTTCAGCAGATGGTGTAAACTTGTAGCTTAGCCTACGTCTATCAACTATGCGTTCAAAGGTGGTGATAATCAGCTTCCTCATTAGAGAATATAATTTGGCTAACTCATCAGTTGTATCACATTCGTAGGCTATTATGGGATGGGATACACAGGAGACTGACTCTGATTCCCTCACTTATTATTACTATGTCATATCTGTGCACTGCTTCAGACACAATTAGTATGTTACAGATGTCTTTACCAAGAGTTTACTATTTAGGAGTTGAGTGCAATTAGGGATGACAAAGTCACTTGGAATTAATGTGTCAACTTTGCATACATACATATACAGTACTCATCAATTCAATGAATGGATAAATAAACAAATTATAGTAAAAGGTATAATTGTACATGCAAGATTGTTGTTGCAACCCTGCTTGCAAATATTAGAAAATACGATTAACAACAAAGACTGTTCGTCCATGGGATTTGTTTTCCCCCGGAAATACATCATGAATGGTTGACAGTCAATTGGTTGAGAATCAAGTCCTCGGTTAATGCGGCATTCCAGTCATATTTGCTTATTAGCAGTGCCACAAGCCAGTGACATTGAAAAGTTGTCCCCGATATTCGCTATCGGGGGCATGGTTCGAGTTGTAGTGTCCAGTTGTCAGGAACGTGAAACTGTTAGGCTTATGGAGGTCTCGTTTGGCAAAGGTATTTAATCAACTAAGTGACATGCTCATCAAGGTCTGCGCCGCCATTGGTAAATGTGGTTTTATAGACAAATATCCTGGTTTCGCTGTCTGTCGCAGCTTCACTATTTCTTTATTTCTTTTTTATCAGTAAACTATGGCTACTTATAGAATATGATGAATCAAACACCTATTTCCGAGAGGACTGTAGTATGGTAATTAGGTGAGCGAGTGGTTCTGCAACAATCCCTGCATACTTTACATCCATCTCCCTCTGCGTATTAGTGTCATTCGGGGGGAGGATGTCTTATGCAAAAGATAATATTTTAATGAAGTGATTGCAATTATGCATACGCTAGCGATGGGTGAGATGTGCGGGCAGCAGCCGTGCCTGAGAGGTGACGCAGGCTATACAGAAATAGCGTGAGAGATGCTGGCAGGGTGCCCCGCCTGCCTGCTGCTGCTGCTGCTGGTGAGGCACCCACCCACCTCGCTAGTCTCCATCACCGCCAGCAGCCCCACCAGCGCCCCCACGAGTCGAGCCCCACGCCCTGCGAGGCACCTCTCGGGCTCTGTGCCACAGTAACCTACCTGGGGTAGACCAGATCACCAGTGGTCCCCCACACACACACGCTCATCTCCCCAGCCATCACAGTGAGTTTATCTTCTTGTATCGTGTCTATATCTAGTATATCTACATTGGGCATTCCATTTAGCAGCGAACTCTCGATATGGTGAGTGATTGGTCGCTCGCTGCCCGCGATGTCACTAGTTGCGTCTTACAAGATTTCTCTCATGCCTTTGTGTGAATTCGTTTGTATACATGTGTATATAAGTAGTGTTTTCTACACTAAAACTTAAGTGTTGGGATAAGTTAGAGATCACTGAACAACCCGTTCTCGCACAAACAGCACATATATGACTTATTGCTTATAGTCACTATTTTGCTTATAAACAAGTAAATATGTGACACATTCCAAGTCACATTTTTTTTTTCAAAACACTAACTTTTTCTCTCAGGTTTATTAAACAATAGAGATTTTATACAAAATTTGACAATATCCTGAGTTACTTTACAATTTATTTAAATATTTTAGTTTTGTTTTATTATTTTTATAAAACTGTAATATCAATATAGGTATAGGTTCAGTACTAATTGTAATATCCTAACATACTAAGAAGGTTAGGTTAGTTTTTTTTCTCTTCAGCTTTTCAAGGTAAACTCCAATATTCACAATAAATTAGTATGTCACATATGCACTTATTCATAAGCAAGATATTGACTATAAGCAAGTGCGAGAACAGCTGGCCACCCCCTTCCCCTCACCTCACCAGCTATCCACCCCCTTCCGCCTCACGTCACCAGCTGGCCACCCCTCCGCCTCACCTCACCAGCTGTCCACCCCCTTCTCACCTCACCAGCTGTCCACCCCCTCCGCCTCACCTCACCAGCTGTCCACCCCCTTCTCACCTCACCAGCTGTCCACCCCCTCCGCCTCACCTCACCAGCTGTCCACCCCCTTCTCCTCACCTCACCAGCTGTCCACCCCCTCCGCCTCACCTCACCAGCTGTCCATCCCTCCGCCTCACCTCACCAGCTGTCCACCCATCCGCCTCACCTCACCAGCTGTCCACCCCCCCTCCGCCTCACCTCACCAGCTGGCCACCCCCCTCCGCCTCACCTCACCAGCTGGCCACCCCCTCCGCCTCACCTCACCAGCTGGCCACCCCCTCCGCCTCACCTCACCAGCTGTCCACCCCCTCCGCCTCACCTCACCAGCTGTCCACCCCCCTCCACCTCACCTCACCAGCTGTCCACCCCCCTCCGCCTCACCTCACCAGCTGTCCACCCCCTCCGCCTCACCTCACCAGCTGTCCACCCCCCTCCACCTCACCTCACCAGCTGGCCACCCCCCTCCGCCTCACCTCACCAGCTGTCCACCCCCCTCCGCCTCACCTCACCAGCTGTCCACCCCCCTCCGCCTCACCTCACCAGCTGGCCACCCCCCCTCCGCCTCACCTCACCAGCGGGCCACCCTAAATTTCTAAAAACTTAACGCTCTAAATTTCTTTGAAACTTAAAAATATAAACGTTTAGTTGGACGCGTTAACATTGACGCAGCAACATTGTTCTTCTTGCCCCCCCCCCCCCCCGGCCTCCCTGTGTACTCACCTAGTTGTGCTTTGCGGGGGTTGAGCTCTGGCTCTTTGGTCCCGCCTCAACCGTCAATCAACTGGTGTACAGGTTCCTGAGCCTACTGGGCTCTATCATATCTACATTTGAAACTGTGTATGGAGTCAGTCTCCACCACATCACTGCCTAATGCATTCCACTTGTTAACTACTCTGACACTGAAAAAGTTCTTTCTAACATCCCTGAAAAAAGGGATGTGTGTGTGTGTGTGCGCTCTCTCCCAATGTGAACACACAGCGAGTGTACACATTGGGAGAGTGCACATGGGCACTTAAAGTGTACACAGAAAAGATGCACACGAGAGAATGTAAACACAGGAAGCTTATATTCTAGTGTTACTTAAACAGTCTTAGGCAGACTGTTGTGGCTGGCAGGTGGTCGTTTTGACAAGGAGGTGGTGAAAGTGACAGATGGTGGTGTCACGGTATATATATATATATATATATATATATATATATATATATATATATATATATATATATATATATATATATATATATATATATATATATATATATATATATATATATATATATGTATATATATATATATATATATATATATATATATATATATATATATATATGTCGTACCTAGTAGCCAGAACTCACTTCTCAGCCTACTATGCGAGGCCCGATTTGCCTAATAAGCCAAGTTTTACTGAATTAATATATTTTCTCTAATTTTTTTCTTATGAAATGATAAAGCTACCCATTTCATTATGTATGAGGTCAATTTTTTTTTTTGGAGTTAAAATTAACGTAGATATATGACCGAACCTAACCAACCCTACCTAACCTAACCTAACCTATCTTTATAGGTTAGGTTAGGTTAGGTAGCCGAAAACGTTAGGTTAGGTTAGGTTAGGTAGGTTAGGTTGTCGAAAAAACATTAATTCATGAAAACTAGGCTTATTAGGCAAATCGGGCCTTGCATAGTAGGCTGAGAAGTGAGTTCTGGCTACTAGGTACGACATATATATATATATATATGCAGCAATGATCACAAAAACACTGATCCAAGTATGCAGAATAACCACATATGAAAAATAGAAAATGCTTAACGCGTTTTCGGCTAATTCGCCTTCATCAGAGCAAAGTAGAATGAGGATAAGATTGCTGATCAGACCTTTATATCCGCCTGGGCAGATCACCTGACCACCAAAAATAAGTGGAGGAAAGGAATTATAAGAAAGAAGGTAATTGCAGAAGGCCTATTGGCCCATACAAGGCAGCTCCTATTAATATCTCCAAGTGCTATACGTGTTTAAATGATTGCTATATTGTTTTGACGTGCTATATTGAGGCTTAAATAGGGATCCAACTTGTACATACCGGGGCTCACATTAAGGCTGTTGTTACAATGTTTGATCAGAGCAGACTCGATCACGTTTCGTTCAACAAAATCCTTACTTTTAACAATACATTTTGCCCCTGTGAAGTCGATAGAATGATTCTATCGATAGATAGAATGAATCATTCTATCGACTTCACAGGGGCAAAATGTATTGTTAAAAGTAAGGATTTTGTTGAACGAAACGTGATCGAGTCTGCTCTGATCAAACATTGTAACAACAGCCTTAATGTGAGCCCCGGTATGTACAAGTTGGATCCCTATTTAAGCCTCAATATAGCACGTCAAAACAATATAGCAATCATTTAAACACGTATAGCACTTGGAGATATTAATAGGAGCTGCCTTGTATGGGCCAATAGGCCTTCTGCAATTACCTTCTTTCTTATAATTCCTTTCCTCCACTTATTTTTGGTGGTCAGGTGATCTGCCCAGGCGGATATAAAGGTCTGATCAGCAATCTTATCCTCATTCTACTTTGCTCTGATGAAGGCGAATTAGCCGAAAACGCGTTAAGCATTTTCTATTTTTCATATGTGGTTATTCTGCATATATATATATATATATATATATATATATATATATATATATATATATATATATATATGTATATATATATATATGTCGTACCAGAACGTATATGTTAGTAGCCAGAACACACTTCTCAGCCTACTATGCTAGGCCCGATTTGCCTAATAATCCAAGTTTTCATGAATTAATGTTTTTTCGACTACCTAACCTACCTAACCTAACCTAACCTAACTTTTTCGGCTACCTAACCCAACCTAACCTATAAAGATAGGTTAGGTTAGGTTAGGTAGGGTTGGTTAGGTTTGGTCATATATCTACGTTAATTTTAACTCCAATAAAAAAAAATTGACCTCATACATAATGAAATGGGTAGCTTTATCATTTGGATAAATGGATAAATCAGCTAATGGATAAAGCTACCCATTTCATTATGTATGAGGTCAATTTTTTTTATTGGAGTTAAAATTAACGTCGATATATGACTGAACCTAACCAACCCTACCTAACCTAACCTAACCTAACCTATCTTTATTGGTTAGGTTAGGTTAGGTAACCGAAAAAGTTAGGTTAGGTTAGGTTAGGTAGGTTAGGTGGTCGAAAAACAATTAATTCATGAAAACTTGGCTTATTAGGCAAATCGGGCCTTGCATAGTAGGCTGAGAAGTGCGTTCTGGCTACTAGGTACGACATATATATATATATTTATATATGCACACCTATTTACTATTCACGTTAACCTCCCTTGGGTTTGTCAACAGATTGGATGAGTGATCGTTTGGAAACCCTGACCCTTAGCTAGAGGTTTAGCCATTATAATAATTCTTTGTGTCGGGGGACAGGCAGCCAGTGCATATATGTATATGTTAGGCTTATATCGACGTTCCCTCGCCCAAAGATGGAGCTACTAACCCCCCCTCCCCCAGGACGGAACCCCCCTCAACAAACTATACCTCCTGGGTACCTATTTACTGCTAGGTGAACAGAGCCATTAGGTGAGAGGAAATGCGCCTAGTCATTTCTGTCCCGCCTGGGATTCGAACCCTCAATTCCTGATTGTGAGTCGAGAACAAATCCCGACGGTGCTAGCGGAACCCTCTCTCTGATAATGTATAACAGTATATAGGACCTACCAGCCACTCTACTCTGATAAGGGTATATCAGTACTGTATATTCAACCGACCAGCTAGTCGTATATACCAGTATATACGACCAGTATCATTGTTTGTAAGCGACGACTAGGCTGAAGCTCAGGGCGGACCTACCAGCCACTCTACTCTGATAAGGGTATACTAGTACTGTATATTCAACCGACCAGCTAGTCGGGTATACCAGTATATACGACCAGTATCATACGACCAGGGCGGATGATAAGAATGCTGACCTCTTGCTCCAGCTTGTCCTACGTCCGTCTCCGTTCCCATGTTGATGTGTCAGACGGGAGGACTGACAAGCTGACCCTACTTGTTGGTCACTGTGCTGCTGACGTCTGACCTGAGCTGGTGGTACCTCGCGACCCCTCGCACTCGCTACACCCACACCTGTGGCTCCAATGGTGCTCAATCACTTGGACCATAGGGGAATCGAACGCTGACCTGCAAGAAGCAAGGCCGTTCCTGTATCAACCAGTCGAAGTGTTTATATTCCAAGTTACATTTTTGGTAAGATAGTTTCATATAATTTAATTTGTCTATCACTTACCTAACACCCACCCAGTGGGCGGCGGTAGAAAGACCACAGTCAACCAGTGGGCGGCGGTAGAAAGACCACAGTCAACCAGTGGGCGGCGGTAGAAAGACCACAGTCAACCAGTGGGCGGCGGTAGAAAGACCACAATCAACCAGTGGGCGGGGGTAGAAAGACCACAATCAACCAGTGGGCGGCGGTAGAAAGACCACAGTCAAGCAGTGGGCGGGGGTAGAAAGACCACAGTCAACCAGTGGGCGGCGGTAGAAAGACCACAATCAACCAGTGGGCGGCGGTAGAAAGACCACAATCAACCAGTGGGCGGGGGTAGAAAGACCACAGTCAACCAGTGGGCGGCGGTAGAAAGACCACAATCAACCAGTGGGCGGGGGTAGAAAGACCACAATCAACCAGTGGGCGGCGGTAGAAAGACCACAGTCAAGCAGTGGGCGGGGGTAGAAAGACCACAATCAACCAGTGGGCGGCGGTAGAAAGACCACAATCAACCAGTGGGCGGCGGTAGAAAGACCACAGTCAACCAGTGGGCGGCGGTAGAAAGACCACAGTCAACCAGTGGGCGGCGGTAGAAAGACCACAATCAACCAGTGGGCGGCGGTAGAAAGACCACAATCAACCAGTGGGCGGCGGTAGAAAGACCACAATCAACCAGTGGGCGGCGGTAGAAAGACCACAATCAACCAGTGGGCGGCGGTAGAAAGACCACAATCAACCAGTGGGCGGCGGTAGAAAGACCACAATCAACCAGTGGGCGGCGGTAGAAAGACCAGTCAACCAGTGGGCGGGGGTAGAAAGACCACAGTCAACCAGTGGGCGGCGATAGAAAGACCACAGTCAACCAGTGGGCGGCGATAGAAAGACCACAGTCAACCAGTGGGCGGGAGTAGAAAGACCACAGTCAACCAGTGGGCGGGAGTAGAAAGACCACAGTCAACCAGTGGGCGGGAGTAGAAAGACCACAGTCAACCAGTGGGCGGGGGTAGAAAGACCACAGTCAACCAGTGGGCGGGAGTAGAAAGACCACAGTCAACCAGTGGGCGGGGGTAGAAAGATTACAATCAGACGCATACACAACCTCCAGGAACCAATCCAACAGGGCAACCTGTCCTCTTAAAAAGAACGTCGCTTTTGGCCGTTTGCCCGTATGGCCGAATTTGGACGTAATTTGAAAATGAAAAAAAAATTAAAATAAATTTGGGATTTCTTTTTTCAACAACAGTAAGTTAAGGGTCCTCTGATAGGTTAGGTGGGCAGGAAATTCTCATAAAGTTTCAAAACGTTATGAAAAACGTGAATTTAAAGTGTCCTCTTATAACCTCTGCGCGTAAGGCGGACGACTCAAATAGAAAACGGAACAGAACGTCACTTTTGTGAGTCGATTTCATTTCAAATTACGTCCAAATTTAGCCATATCGCGCATACGGGCCAAAAGTGACGTTCTTTTTAAGAGGACGGGTTGAACAGGGACACAAATAGTCACCATTTTCAGATGAAGGTCAGACTATGGTATTGTGGGTGGCGGGAGGGGGGGGGGGCAGACCCCGGGCCCTCTTCCTCCAGCTTGTTGTTGTTTTAGATTCAGCTGCTCAGGACAAGAAGTTTCAGTAGCACGGGCTATGGTGAGCCCGTAATCCTCCTCCAGCGGTGGCATCAACGCTAAACGCCCCACCACTTACGGCCCACGTTAACCACACGCTGTTTCCTGCGTTCCCGATATTACGACGCCGTTTTTTGACCTCTTCGTGCACATCCGGGGATGAATCCGGGGTTTGTTTTGGCTTCATATCGATGGTTGGTTATCAGGTAAACAGTATAGGAAGCACGTTCAGGGTATTGTGTTTAGCTTCAGGGTATATGCTTCAGGAGGAGTGCTTCAGGGTGTGTGCTTCAGGGTGTGTGCTTCAGCGTGAGTGCTTCAGAGTATATTCTTGGTATACAACCTTCTATCTCTAGTTGTATGCTTAAACCTACAATCTAAAGTGTTATTAATCATCATTTAAGGGACATACTAGGCTTAAACAGAGGCATATATCATTTAGTACTCGCCTAGTTGTGCTTGCGGGGGTTGAGCTTTGGTTCTTTGGTCTCGTCTTTCAACTGTCAATCAACTGGTGTACAGATTCCTGAGCCTACTGGGCTCTATCATATCTACATTGTAAACTGTGTATGGAGTCAGCCTCCACCACATCACTGCCTAATGCATTCCATTTGTTAACTACTCTGACACTGAAAAAGTTCCTTCTAACGTCCCTGTGGCTCATGTGGGTACTCAGTTTCCACCTGTGTCCCCTTGTTCGCGTCCCACCAGTGTTGAATAGTTTATCCTTGTTTACCCGGTCGATTCCCCTGAGGATTATGTAGGTTGTGATCATGTCTCCCCTTACTCTTCTGTCCTCCAGGGTCATAAGGTGCATTTCCCGTGTGTGTGTGTGTGTGTGTGTGTGTGTGTGTGTGTGTGTGTGTGTGTGTGTGTGTGTGTGGGTAGGTGTGGGGGATGATGCCAGGTGTTCTAACTCACCCAAATTACCTCTCAACTCACATTCCTGGAGACCAAAATGTCTCCCTCATCTTCCCCCCTTCAGGTGGCCATCCTCCCCTAACCTCTTGCATGATAGGTAAGAGCCTTCCTACCCGAGCTTTTCCCTACATGTATTCCCTAGAATACGATTCGCCAATTCCGATCCTCATTGCCCTGTGCTCTGTAATCAGGCCGTTCACACGAGGGGTAGGTGCCAGGGGGCCACGGTGCCCAATCGTCCCACCCTGCCCAGGGTTCGAACCCAGGTCCTCATGTCACGCCAGGTATCATGTCACGCCAGGTGTCATGTCACGCCAGGTGTCATGTCACGCCAGGTGTCATGTCACGCCATATGCTCAGTGGGTGACAGTTTAGAGCAGCGCCGCACTCCTCTTCCCCAGCAGCTTCATGTGTGTCCATCACGCGCCTAAAACCAAAAGACAAACAGCTTGCGAGCGCATAACCCGCAGCCCGTCCTCCCGCGCGACCCGCCCCGTCCTCCCACGACCCGTCCCGTCCTCCCACGACCCGTCCCGTCCTCCCACGACTCGCAGCCCGTCCTCACCACAACAGTCACCACCACACTGCCACGTGAAGATCCATGTAGCATGACTACCAACCCACACACATGATAAGAAAGTGAGCACGTTTCGGTCCTGGACCCATTATCAAATCCAGGACGGACCAAAACGTTGTGTTACTTCTTTCAGCCACTTTATTGTCATTTATGCAGGTAGCAGGAATGGTGGGTAGTTGTGACCTCCCTGGTGAATGTTGTCAGCTGACACTGTATCCTACATGAGCTGACACTGTACCTCTACTTCAGCTGACACTGTATCCTACATGAGCTGACACTGTACCTCTACTTCAGCTGACACTGCACCCTACATGAGCTGACACTGTACCTCTACTTCAGCTGACACTGTATCCTACATGAGCTGACACTACCTCTGCTTCAGCTGACACTGTATCCTACATGAGCTGACACTGTACCTCTGCTTCAGCTGACACTGCACCCTACATGAAATGACAATGTACCTCTGCTTCAGCTGACACTGCACCCTACATGAGCTGACACTGTACCTCTACTTCAGCTGACACTGTATCCTACATGAGCTGACACTGTACCTCTGCTTCAGCTGACACTGCACCCTACATGAAATGACAATGTACCTCTGCTTCAGCTGACACTGCACCCTACATGAGCTGACACTGTACCTCTGCTTCAGCTGACACTGCACCCTACATGAAATGACAATGTACCTCTGCTTCAGCTGACACTGCACCCTACATGAGCTGACACTGTACCTCTACTTCAGCTGACACTGTATCCTACATGAGCTGACACTGTACCTCTACTTCAGCTGACACTGTATCCTACATGAGCTGACAATGTACCTCTGCTTCAGCTGACACTGCACCCTACATGAGCTGACACTGTACCTCTACTTCAGCTGACACTGTATCCTACATGAAATGACAATGTACCTCTGCTTCAGCTGACACTGCACCCTACATGAGCTGACACTGTACCTCTACTTCAGCTGACACTGTATCCTACATGAGCTGACAATGTACCTCTGCTTCAGCTGACACTGCACCCTACATGAGCTGACACTGTACCTCTACTTCAGCTGACACTGTATCCTACATGAGCTGACACTATACCTCTGCTTCAGCTGACACTGTATCCTACATGAGCTGACACTATACCTCTGCTTCAGCTGACACTGTATCCTACATGAGCTGACACTATACCTCTGCTTCAGCTGACACTGTACCCTACATAAGCAGCGTGACGGACTTTAGAATCGGTTATGCATTGAGAAATTCGTTAAGTTATTGCCTTGAATTACCGTCCATAAGACGGATACTTTCAATAAGTCTCTGAATCAAAATCTGGAGGAATATTGGCAGAACATTCTCCCACTCCCCGGGGCCCATGGAGTAATGCAGGAGGTGGAGCCCCGGGGCCCGTGGAGTAATGCAGGAGGTGGAGCCCCGGGGCACGTGGAGTAATGCAGGAGGTGGAGCCCCGGGGCACGTGGAGTAATGCAGGAGGTGGAGCCCCGGGGCACGTGGAGTAATGCAGGAGGTGGAGCCCCGGGGCACGTGGAGTAATGCAGGAGGTGGAGCCCCGGGGCCCGTGAAGTAATGCAGGAGGTGGTGCCCCGGGGCACGTGGAGTAATGCAGGAGGTGGAGCCCCGGGGCACGTGGAGTAATGCAGGAGGTGGAGCCCCGGGCACGTGGAGTAATGCAGGAGGTGGAGCCCCGGGGCACGTGGAGTAATGCAGGAGGTGGAGCCCCGGGGCACGTGGAGTAATGCAGGAGGTGGAGCCCCGGGGCACGTGGAGTAATGCAGGAGGTGGAGCCCCGGGGCACGTGGAGTAATGCAGGAGGTGGAGCCCCGGGGCACGTGGAGTAATGCAGGAGGTGGAGCCCCGGGCACGTGGAGTAATGCAGGAGGTGGCGCCCCGGGGCACGTGGAGTAATGCAGGAGGTGGAGCCCCGGGGCACGTGGAGTAATGCAGGAGGTGGAGCCCCGGGGCACGTGGAGTAATGCAGGAGGTGGAGCCCCGGGCACGTGGAGTAATGCAGGAGGTGGAGCCCCGGGCACGTGGAGTAATGCAGGAGGTGGAGCCCCGGGGCACGTGAAGTAATGCAGGAGGTGGTGCCCCGGGCACGTGGAGTAATGCAGGAGGTGGAGCCCCGGGGCACGTGAAGTAATGCAGGAGGTGGTGCCCCGGGGCACGTGGAGTAATGCAGGAGGTGGAGCCCCGGGGCACGTGGAGTAATGCAGGAGGTGGCGCCTGGGCACATGGCATCAACAAACTCATGCATCAGCTTATTCACTCACGAAGGCGTTTATAACCCCAGGATCCCGTCTCTCACAACGCCTCATTTCTCCACCCTCTCATACACTCATATCCTTGGGGGAAGTAGAAAAGATTAGAAATGTAAAATATAGAGTGTGTCCGCCTTGCTGACACGATGTGTGTATATTTGGTAGCTAAGCTTGCTCTCTTTTGTCTGGGAGCTGCCAGTGTTTGCGAGGGTTTTCTTGTATAGTTCAAAGATACATGAGTGTCTGTACATGGATCCTGAGTAGCATTCATATATACACATTCAGATGCTTGTGTTCATGTATTGATACTTTGTTTAAGTTTTGTGTGTGTGTGTGTGTGTGTGTGTGTGTGTGTGTGTGTGTGTGTGTGTGTGTGTGTGTGTGTGTGTGTGTGTGTGTGTGTGTGTTTTGGAGGTGGGGGGGAAGGAGGAGGGCAGTTTCAGTCTGTATTTCATCTTGAAATTCTGTATTGTTGAACTTGGATTCCATCGAGTGGATCCAAGCTCTTGGGCCACCAGCTGTGAGATTGAGCGGGACGTCTCATCTTGGAGTAATCTTTCTAGCGTTGCGTTGTAACATTCTGGTCATGTTTACTCACTCTGATGCCCCGCAGGGCTCCACGGAGTGCTTGGATGGTTGGGTCATATTGTGGGCGGTGTTTTGCTGCGCTTTATACTGCCTTGTTTTGCTTCCTTGTTTTTCAATGATAGTTTTTTATTGCAAGGTGTGTGTGGAGGTACTGGAGGGTGTTGGAGATGTGTGTGGGGGTACTGGAAGGTGTTGGAGATGTGTGTGGGGGTACTGGAGGGTGTTGGAGATGTGTGTGGGGGTACTGGAAGGTGTTGGAGATGTGTGTGGAGGTACTGGAAGGTGTTGGAGATGTGTGTGGGGGTACTGGAGGGTGTTGGAGATGTGTGTGGGGGTACTGGAAGGTGTTGGAGATGTGTGTGGAGGTACTGGAAGGTGTTGGAGATGTGTGTGGGGGTACTGGAAGGTGTTGGAGATGTGTGTGGGGGTACTGGAGGGTGTTGGAGATGTGTGTGGGGGTACTGGAAGGTGTTGGAGATGTGTGTGGAGGTACTGGAAGGTGTTGGAGATGTGTGTGGGGGTACTGGAAGGTGTTGGAGATGTGTGTGGGGGTACTGGAAGGTGTTGGAGATGTGTGTGGGGGTACTGGAAGGTGTTGGAGATGTGTGTGGAGGTACTGGAAGGTGTTGGAGATGTGTGTGGGGGTACTGGAAGGTGTTGGAGATGTGTGTGGGGGTACTGGAAGGTGTTGGAGATGTGTGTGGGGGTACTGGAGGGTGTTGGAGATGTGTGTGGGGGTACTGAAGGGTGTTGGAGATGTGTGTGGAGGTACTGGAGGGTGTTGGAGATGTGTGTGGAGGTACTGAAGGGTGTTGGAGATGTGTGTAGGGGTACTGGAGGGTGTTGGAGATGTGTGTGGAGGTACTGAAGGGTGTTGGAGATGTGTGTAGGGGTACTGGAGGGTGTTGGAGATGTATGTGGGGGTACTGGGGGGTGTTGGAGATGTGTGTAGGGGTACTGGAGGGTGTTGGAGATGTGTGTAGGGGTACTGAAGGGTGTTGGAGATGTGTGTGGAGGTACTGAAGGGTGTTGGAGATGTGTGTGGGGGTACTGGAGGGTGTTGGAGATGTGTGTGGGGGTACTGGAGGGTGTTGGAGATGTGTGTGGGGGTACTGGAGGGTGTTGGAGATGTGTGTAGGGGTACTGGAGGGTGTTGGAGATGTGTGTGGGGGTACTGGAAGGTGTTGGAGATGTGTGTGGGGGTACTGGAAGGTGTTGGAGATGTGTGTGGGGGTACTGGAAGGTGTTGGAGATGTGTGTGGAGGTACTGAAGGGTGTTGGAGATGTGTGTGGGGGTACTGGAAGGTGTTGGGGATGTGTGTGGAGGTACTGAAGGGTGTTGGAGATGTGTGTAGGGGTACTGGAAGGTGTTGGAGATGTGTGTGGGGGTACTGGAGGGTGTTGGAGATGTGTGTAGGGGTACTGGGGGGTGTTGGAGATGTGTGTAGGGGTACTGGAGGGTGTTGGAGATGTATGTGGGGGTACTGGGGGGTGTTGGAGATGTGTGTAGGGGTACTGGAGGGTGTTGGAGATGTATGTAGGGGTACTGGAGGGTGTTGGAGATGTGTGTGGGGGTACTGGAAGGTGTTGGGGATGTGTGTAGGGGTACTGGAGGGTGTTGGAGATTTTTTTCTTTAGTAAAGAGGAAGGAGAGGCATAGGTTAAGGGAAGTATAGAAGTGGGAAATACAGTGAGAGGTATGAAAGCAGGCGGGTTGTCCGCCTTGCTGACACGATGTTATGATAGCAGGCGGGCTGTCCGCCTTGCTGACACGATGTGTGGGTGTTGGCAGCTAAGCTAAGCTGGCTCCCTCTTGTCAGGGAGCTGTGAGTGTGTGAGAGGTTCTTCACATGTGTTTCACCATATATGGATGTCCATAGATGAATACTGTGTAGCATTCATATATACACACTCCGATGCTTCCACACATGTTGTTCTGTTTAAGGCTCTTTATTTTATTATTATTATTTATTGAGTTATTCATATATATATATATATATATATATATATATATATATATATATATATATATATATATATATAAACATACATACTCATTTTTTCCAATTATAGAGGGAAGGATCTCTGGTCAGTATTTCATCTGGGAATTATGTACTGTGGGGCGGGGTTTATCACGTTCACGTTAGGATATCGTATGTATGGAATACACATTCCATGCTCCCTACCTTCTATCCCCACCCCATCCTTCTCCCCTCTCTCTTTTCCCCTCCCATCCCCCTCTCTCTTCCTCTCCCAGCTCTCTACCCCTCTCTCTCTCTCTCTCTCTCTCTACCCCTCCCAGTCCCAGCCCTAGACGCCAGGTGTGTGAGGCTGCTCCCTCCGACCCTTACATCTCTCGTGGAATATTTCGTGACATGTGTTTACAAATGAGTACACATATGACGCAGTTTTGGGGTATTTTAGTGCCCTCTTTTGTTTCCCTGAGAGACAATAAAGTTAATCGGTAACAATTCTGTACTAGCGGGAATTAGCGTGATAGTAACATTAATTTCTTGGAAGACAAATCCCGGAAAACCTCTCATTAATTTCAATCTTGAGTACATCTTTATCTCCCATTGACACTCTCTCTCATTCGCTCAATGTTCTTTTTTAAACTAAGACTAGCGTCATTAGGAATGTTATTAAATATCCTAATGAAACTACAAGCAAGTGTTTAGTGTTTTTCCTGCCCGAAACCCTTTGTGTAATAGTGGCTTTAGGCATTGTATGTACTAGCTCTATCTGTAAATTCATCAATATTTGTATCACACCTTGTATGTATGTACTTTACCTAAATAAACATTTGAATTTCAATTTCAATTTGAATTTTGAAGCAAGAGCTGTTATCCTACATTTACTCTTCTGAAACTATCTACAAGCTCATTTATTTCATGATATTTTTTTGTATCCATTAAGAATGAATTTTCATTTAAGGAACAGGATAAACCAGGAGCCAACTGTGTGTCAGAGCCTTCACGTGATGGTTCAAGTTCAAGTACGTTTATTGAGACAATAAAACAACATCTCAAAGGGATAGAGTAGCTTAGGCTATTTCTACCCTCCTCTACTTCAAGTCCCTCAAGGGGCGCACACATCCAGTCACTACAAATCCACAAACCACAATACAAGAATCACGTTTAACATTGCAGGTTAATATAGTAAACACCGTATATAAGTGTTACACTCTTGGGGCAAAATGCTTGTAGCTCCTAAATATTCTGTCTATCATACCATTATCACACATCCAAACAATTTAAATTGTTTGGAACATGATATCCTTCGTATCAACATGTCGAGTGAACAGGTTACAGGTGCGAGTATGCCTGGGAATGAATGATAGCTGTTGGGAGTGATGTTCTCATGCATTACCAGCATGAGGCTGTTGATGGCTGAGCGCCTTGTGTTTCGGCTGCCAATTACTGGTTGTCCAGGAAGTTGGGCCAGGTGCGGAACTTTTAGAATATCGGCATTGCACATAATAATACGCCCACCAACATCTCGACAATATTGGATGCCATAATGTTCAGACCCGCGTCCAACCAGACTTGGTCAAGACTAGAGATGAACCTCTTCGCTCGGTTCTTGACTTTCTCCAACATTCTGCTGAATGATGTGGTGTTGTGGGGGTGGAAGGTAATCCAAGAGAGGGGATCATACTCAAAATGCTTCACATTTTGCACAGAGAGAGCTCTAGCTTTCTCTCTCTCTCTCTCTCTCTCTCTCTCTCTCTCTCTCTCTCTCTCTCTCTCTCTCTCTCTCTCTCTCTCTCTCTCTCTCTCTCTCTCTCTCTCTCTCTCTCTCTCTCTTTTTTGCTCTCACTCTCACTCGCTCACCCACTCTCTCATCTCTGAGAGCTCTGGGTACGTCTATGTGTATATACAATTCTCAGTGTTTACCTGTACCACAGTCTGTGAGGGAAGAAAGGCTTGGTCGTCACTAGTGTAAGTTGGACTGGACACTTGCTGTCGTAGGTCAGGTCATCGGGTACTTTTACCTCCACCAGTATTACTTGTCTGGTGTCAGGCATTACATACTAATCCTACAAGTAACTAAATATTCCTCCTGTGCTGTTGTAGCCAGAGATGAGCTTCGATCTTCCTGCTCGCGGGTAAGATTAAGAATAAAACCATTTTTGTTGTGTCCTCTGAAATCGTTTTTGCACTACCGCTCACAGGATGAGTATGTGGTGCACAATAAACTAGCCTCCGCTGGCGGCAACGCAATTCAAGAAATTCCTTAGAGTAGAAGCTTTGTGTGTTTGTGTTTTGGTCGTTATTTTAGCAACACCATTGGTGAAGGTCTGGACCTGACAACACCATTGGTGAAGGTCTGGACCTGACAACACCACTGGTGAAGGTCAGGACCCGAAAGGAGAACATTAACTGAAATCTACTGCAACTGTATTTACAACCAGTGAGGCTGACGTCTGGTCTACCCTACAGGATGTAAACTGTATTTGTTTACTTTGATGATGTCACAAGAGATGTCGATGACGTAAGCAGGTGACGCGGCGAGAGCCATCGATAAGGGGTAAACAAACGATGACGTCACTTGGTTCGCTCGCAATGTAAACAAAGATGGCGTCATGAGACAGAGTTTCGGGAAGGGAGCAAATGTATTAATTTCAGTATTATCTCCACATATAATTTGAGTATACTATCTACAATATATCAAAACGACTGTGTTGTGATGTAATATGTTGTGTATTCCTTGCAGTTACCGAGAGAGAGAGAGGAGAGCACAGAGCTGAGAGACGGATATGTTCCCTCATATGTATAAAGTCAGGTAAGGTTATGTCAGTCCTTGCATTCTGGTTTGATGTTGCACTCATTGGTACTCACGGTGGGTGGGTGCGGCACCACTCACAGTGCTACTCATAGTGGGTGATTGATGCGTGCAATTAACCTGTACTTAAGTATTGGCTACATGGTTCGCGCAACTATTGGGGTCACTCGAATAGTGGCTGCTAGTCTTCACTCGAATAGTGCCTGCTAGCCTTCACTCGAGTAACGGCTACAGACCTTCACTCGGCTTAAGCCCCCAATGGTTGATTGAATATTTAAGCACACAAGGTAAGTCGACTAGACACCAGCATTGAATATCAGACACATTACTGGTGCATATTGAAGCATATGTATGTATGTGGTACGGCTCTCAACACTTAATCGACTGTGTCTGGTGTTTTCTGCACCAAGGATAGATGCAGCACACCCAATCGTGCTACACCAGTACCGGGCGGAGATGTACCATGCGGCGCCTTGGGGACCCGCCCTCATTACCTTACACTTGGCTGGATTAAACTCTTGTGGCCATTTGTCGGGCCATCCCAGCGTCTGTTCTTACCTATATGTGTTTGCCTACATCTAATGGAAAGGGGATTTAGCTTTTGGGTCAGCCTCTTCACTTTCGTCCTCTGCCTCTAATAGTTCAGATATGCCATGTGTACCCCACGTATGTCCTCTAGTGCCTGTGAGAGTATGCTAGTGCCTCCCCCCCCTCTCTCTCTCTCTCTCAATGAGCGGCAGCTTCTTAGTGGTGGGGGACGAAAGGGAAGACGGAGTGTACGATGGAGAAGGAAGAAGGGAAAGAGGGGTGGACAAAGAAGGGAGCAGAAGAAAGACAAAGAAGGGCGGGAAATACCAGCAGCGCGCCGTCATTACCGGTGCGGGTTGACAGCCTAGTGTCACCTCCGGGCAGACAGACTCCCCCAGGGCGGGGCAAGACCTCAAGCCTCCTCTCCTTGTTCCTGGGGGTTAGTCGACTGTTGTGGGTCGCATCCTGGAAAATAGTCATTGTTGGCAAATAGGCGGGAAAGAGCAATGGTGATGTTGTGGAAGAGAGACAGTCACCAAGGGGCGTTATTCCTGTATGGGTATACAGCTCTTGATAAAAAGGAGCTCCCTGTTGGGTTATTTGTGGACCTGCGTAAAGCTTTTGATACTGTCAACCACCAAAACCTTCTTCTTAAACTACATCATTATGGAGTCAGAGGACACTCCCTACAATACCTCGAGTCCTACCTTACTGACAGGCTCCAATATGTTTCTGTGAATAATACAATTTCTCCCACCCTACCCATCAACATTGGTGTTCCTCAGGGCAGCATACTTGGCCCTCTCCTCTTTCTCATCTACATTAATGACCTTCCAAATGCCTCCCAACACCTCAAACCAATTCTATTTGCTGACGACACAACCTTCATTTACTCCAGTCCTGACCCTCTTGCTCTAAATGCCACAGTAAATACTGAGCTAAATAAAGTCCATCTTTGGCTAACTGCCAACAAACTCACCCTTAACATTGACAAAACCTTCTATATTCTGTTTGGCAATAAATCCTCTAGTCTTATAAATCTCAAAATAAACAATACCCAAATTTGTAACAAATTAGATGGCAAATTCCTTGGCATTCTCATTGACCACAAGCTGAATTTCCAGGGACACATTCTAAATATATCAAAAAAAGTTTCAAAAACTGTGGGCATTCTTTCTAAGATCAGATATTATGTACCACGCCCTGCTCTGGTGACTCTCTATTACTCCCTTATCTATCCTTATCTCAACTATGGTATTTGTGCTTGGGGTTCTACTACCCAAAATCACTTACGTCCTCTAATTACCCAACACAAAGCCGCTATTAGAACAATATCCAACTCTGGCCCCAGACATCACTCGGTACCCCTACTCAAATCTCTTAATATGTTAGATATTAAGTCACTGCACATTCTCTCATGTGTATTATACATATTTAAAACGCTAAACTATAATGCCAATCCTGATCTTAAAAGCTTCATAGAAGGTTGTAACAGAACCCATGAGCACCACACCAGAAATAAATACAGTTTTGATATTCCTAGAGTACGTCTTAATCAAACTAGAAATGCTCTGCAAATCAAGGGGCCCAGAATGTGGAATGACCTTCCCAACCATGTTAAAGACTGTACCTCTCTCAACCAGTTTAAGATAAAAACTAAACACTACCTAATAAATTCCCTGTAATCTACCTCACTCCTCTATTGTCAACCCATGTCTGTTATTTTCTTTTTTTTTTCTTTTTTTTTAATCAACACTGTCAACCTATTGTATTTGTGCTGCTTTTTCAGTCATTGTATTTGTGCTGCTTTTTCAGTCATGTTCCCCCTTTTTTTTTATCTTTATTTGTATTTGTTCTCAACATCTTTTATTCTTTATGCTCAATTAGTATTAAGTTCTAGATATTAATGTTTTTTCTTGCCCGAAACGCATTGCGTAATAGTGGCTTTAGGCATTGTATGTACTAGCTCTATCTATATATCAATCCTTTAATGTAACATCACTTGTATGTATATACCTTACCTAAATAAACATCTGAATCTGAATCTGAATCTGGGTGAGGTGGTGCGTGGGTCGTTTGAGATCTGAGGCGCAGAGGTAGCACACCCGTCTCGCTCCAATTTCGTATGGGTTCGAACCCTAGGCTAGGGAAGAATGACTTGGCACCAATACTTAAATGTTGGGCCCTATTCATTCAGCAGTATCTGGTGGACCTGGTTGTAATCACATTGGCGAGACGAGTTTCACCAGTAACAAGCACTGGGTAAGACTTAATCTTGTAGCCCCAGGGCCAGCAGGGAGGTCAAACCGAATGGGTTGGTACGGCTCCATCCTTGCTGCCGTACACTGAATGTCAAAGTGAAGAAATTCAAAGAAGCGCGGGTAAACGGCGAGGGTGTTGTAGTCTCCTTGTAGTTAAGGCGGGCCAAAGGAACGACAACCACCACACTTGACACGTCTGTCAATGTCATGACAATCTCAAGATCAAGTTCTGATGGCATGCGTGACGTCATCTGGATGGCACACATCGTACCACCGGAAGTGTCATGGCGGCTTAGTAATACATCCACTTACACCTGCTATGTTAATACATGACAACGATGACGAGGAGGATGACTACCACAACACATTACAATGCTAGCAACACCATCTCCAACACCAACTGCAACAATAGCATTGCAATAAGAACATAAGAATTAGGGGAAACTCTAGAAGGCGCGTTGGTCCTTCCAAGGATGCAATTCCACAACAGATCCATAAATTCCAGGTACCTATTTATTGCTAGGTGAATAGAGGTGAAAGGATACGTGCCCAACCATTTTTTTCCACCCGGGAATCGAAGCCAAAATCCTCGACTGAGAGTCGAGAACGAAGCCAACTATACTAAGAGACCCCTCATTAAAACATGATTAAACTTCAGTCTCTTGTGACATCACGTTGTGGGTCATGTGGCGTAGTGGTCAGCGCTGTTGGGTCACATTCGACAGGTCCCAAGTTTGATAAACGCGACAAGTCAAAAGTATTTGGGCAACGTTTCCTGTCACCTGATCTGATTCTTGTGTTCACCTAGCAGTAAATGTGTACCTGGGCGGAAGCAGTTGTGGGTTGCATCCTGGGGGGGTCAGTCGTGGGCCTAGAGGGGCCTCGACAGGCCTAGGAGGCTTCCTGTCCCTGACTATGGGAACCCAGACCTTGCTATCTTTAATTAGTTAAAATTTGTGTAAATCAAAGCCTGATCCAGAAACTTTATTCGCACAAACTTGCACAAATCGTTACAATTATGGCTGGACTGAAGTGTACAGCAGTGAACATAAAAAGCTCCTTATACATAAAATAAATAGCATTCAGTACATTTGTATTTTACTGATCGCTGGCACAGTACCATTATGTGTGTCGATTGTTGCACCAGTTTAATTTCACTGGAGAATTATTCTTTGCAGGAATCTGTGGTGTTTGAAGCCTAGTTAGCTTGGTCATCATCCTGTGTATTTCTGAGTTTCGAAAAGTTAGATTAGTTTCCTCAGTGAGGCGTAAGGAAGCATCTTTTCTGGAATCGACACTATCTTGCAGGGTCACTAATTATTATGTTATTATAATCTAGCCAGAATCACGTCAACTATCATACCACAGTCACAGAGCCACACTTTCCTAAGCATCGTGGAAACTAAGTCACAAGGCGTCTGCTGCGATAACTTGCCCAAATCCATCACAGGTTTGGGTAATTTATCTGTAGTGTCTAGATGCTGAATAGTTTCAACAACATCATTAACACGTTGATCTGCTGGGGCAACTCGCAGCTCTCGCACGACCACAGTCTTCCAGCAAGCCAAACTTCAAAACAACCCTTCAACACAACCAGCATCACTTTCAGGTTTGTTATAGAATACAGGGGATCAGTACCTTCGTCAGCATCTTGGTTGACGACGCAAGACAGTGGGGTTAATACTATTTTGACACTATGACATCTCGGTAACTGGGCCACAAGAGAAAACGGAGTGAAGGTGCTACCACCTGTTGGTGGACGGGACACTGGCCAGGTGGTGCGTGTGTTCCTCCAATTTGGTTTGTTATTTAGTGGTACCTTTACCTTCAGCTTTCAGGTCCCATTTTAAGCTTTGTTTCTGGATCGTCGGCAACATTCAGTAGTGACAGCTTCTGCTGATGGGTGCAGCGGTACCCACGATCGTTGTCCATGGGTACACGACAACAACTATTCTTGGTACTTTCCTTGTTGTCCTTGATGCGCTGAAACATTTTGGACTATTTTGTGATTATTTTACTGAAACTCCTGTGGATATTGACTGAGGCCAGCATAGTTACAACGAGGACAGTCTCAGTGTGACAAGAGCCTAGGCTACATGGGGAAACCTTGGAAGAAACATACTTGTGGATAGTGCCGTGACATCTTCAGTATGGCACAAGTGCCAGGCACTAGTGCAGTGCGCAGATCAGGTCAGTATAAGCCATGTTTCTCATCTGTAGTTTATATAGTGTATCCACCAACACCGTTGTGAACGAGGATACAGTACATCCATTCATGAAATTGAAATGGTCTACTATAATTTGCGTACTGGAGAGGTAGTTACTAATTTACATGAGTGAATGAGGTGACCTGCCATAAGCACATTTAGTACTTTGTAAATGCATTTGTCAGGTGAAGTAAGTTAAGATAACAATCAATATGCAGAATTAACAGGGGGGTTAGGCTTGATATTTAATTTAAATATAGCAATGTTCTGTGTAATGTTTAATTCGTCTTACGGTAATTTACATATGAAAATTTAGTGACTAATAGGTAATATAATATGGAAAATGATGGTTGGCCAATGTACATTTATGTAGAGGGAATAGGCGTGTGTAGAAAATGTAATGTAATCTCTAGCTAGTTGTGTTTTAATTGGCATAAGTTTTGTTAAGATGTAAATGTCATCTAGGTACTTCAGAAATAGAAAATGATGAATAATGTATGAGATGTGTCCCCTGTGGACACACAAGTTAACTGGCTGCTGTCAAGATGTAAAGATAGCTGTCAAGATGTAAAGTTAGCTGTCAAGATGTAAAGTTAGCTGTCAAGATAGCCTCACGCAGAAACTGGTTATTTTCCCAGAGGGAGGCAGAGAATGGGGGGGGGGCAGGGGGGAGGAGGGCCAGCATAACCACCAATTATAATATAAAAGGATCGACATTGGGAGCCTTGTATCCAGACAACTATCCAATATTTTAGGAAAGCTTTGTGGTAAGATGATTTCGTGTGTGTGTAGGTGATTGGATGTTGCTAGATAGTGAAAATGATAAATGTTTTATTAAATGAACATGTTTGAAATTGTCGGTTATGGAAATTGAGCAAAAATATGAAGGGACAACACCCCTGGTTTACGGCAAGCACCCTTGGCAGATTTAAAACTTTAGTGGTGTGTAGGACATTGGGCCAGACTGAAGCACTGTGTTCAAGTTCAAGTAAGTTTATTGAGACAAGAAAAACAATACATCTCAAAGGGATAGAGTAGCTTAGGCTATTCCTACCCCCCCGAAGCACTGTGATAGTCGGCTATTTTGCCCCAAAGTATTACCTTGCTCCTATGAGAAAAACAATTGGAACACTGAGGTGCCTCGAACCAATTCCAGTCACCTCAGTAACGTTAGTGTGACTTCTTTGTGTATCTGTTAATTGGTTTGTCGTTGAATTTTAATGTAGGAAGTGCTTTAAAGTGGGTAAAATGGGCTCTAAATATGGTGTAGTTAGCCTTAGGTGTAGTTAGGAATTTACGTAGTGTGTCAGAGCTGTCTTAATGTTGCAATCTATTCAATTTGTTTACACAGGCAAAGAAAGTAGTGGTGATTACTTGTACCTTTTTAAGCTTCATGTGATTTTTTTTTACCAATTGGTTCCGGTATATTGGAACTGTACATTTTCTGGCACCCGTGTGTATAATCGGGAATTAACCAGTGTATTGTTATAACTTTTTATGGATATATTGTTAGATTTTTAAGGCTAGGCTTAATTACCTTAATTTCCATTGACATACGTCAAGATAGCAGAGCTTAACATCTTATCGTAATCAGCAGTGGGCAGGATTGGGGGGCCAGCCTGAACGAGATAATTAGAACTACTTAAGATGATAATATAATTTATCAGAGTTAATACTATAATTTTTAACCCGGAGATAGCACCTTCACAGTAAAGTATCACTGGTCATGATTGGTTCATGAGACAACACAGCATTCTGAGGGCCTTGAATCACAGATTGAAAGCTGTATTGGTAACAGGGATGACAGAAGCCGTTCTTGACCTCTAACGAAGACATTTCTGAATGTTCTTATTTAACAGGCAGACTTTATCTCATTACAATACAGGAATTTATGAGAATGAAGTCTACATTGTCTTATGCCGCCAGACTATAGTTTTGTGTGTTATAAGTTTACCGAGTGTGGGAAGCAGTCGAGGTTGGTACTTTCTGGTTTCTAGTTTGTAAATTATAGTGTGTATTAAGACCCATTATACCTGCTTGATAACAGCAGTTAATATGGTCTGTTTTTATCTGTAATTCCAAAAGATTTCTAGAGTCGTGTTCTCTCTCCTTGTTCACAATGAGTTTTGGCAACCTCAAGGTCTGCTCTATTAGCATGCTAAATGATTCTGAATCTGATTGTGAATCTTGGTCATTTTAGTTCGTGAAGGAAAGTCATTCACGTCGTGATACTCTCATCAGATATATATATATATATATATATATATAAAATATTGTGACGGTAAACGTTGGTGGTTGAGCAGTCTGTAATGAATCACAAAATATAAAAAAAAAAGTAAAACTGCAAAAGGTGTATTCACAGTGTGATAAACTGTAGGATAAAGCAGAGGGAAAAAACATTTAAAAATATTTTACTTTAACAAATAAATTAAACAAATTACAAAAAATATCCAGGCTTGGCTTTAATACAAAATGTGCAAAACAAGCAAGATGAATAATCAAATTTACGTTACGTTAAGGTGCAAAAAAAAATATGGTGCAGAATACTGAGAGCTAGTCTGACTAAATCCGCTACCACACCGAGATGTGTGAACGGGTCGACTCAGTTGAGCACACAGGAGTAATCTGAAGCTTGGAGAGCTTGGTAGCCCTATATATACAGAATATCGACCGAGCAGAGGGCGCTGATGTCTTCTTTAAACTATGAACCGGCTCCTTTAACTGCTTGTTACGGAGGGCGTGGCCTCCCAGCTACCCAGGTGCGAGGTGGGGTGACGGGCCATGGTGCAGGAGGGGGACTGGTAGACTGGTGGTATTGTCTAGACGTCTGGAAGTAGTTGCTCTTGGCTGCAGTTCTCTATTACATAGACGTGAATGAGTAGAATAGGCGGTAATGGAGTAGGCCGAATCTCTTCCTAGAGATTTTACTGTGACAATATATATATAAATATATATATATATATATATATATATATATATATATATATATATATATATATATATATATATATATATATATATATAATGTGGTATGTGTTCAGTGGGTGTGACTAGTGTGTGGTGTGATATAAGCGGGAGGCTGAAGGCCACCAGATATAGCTCCCAGAGTGTAGGCTTCCATATTTACCTTTCAGTATTGTGTGCGTCGTCACGCTACGTTCCTCTGTTTTATATCTGCGTGCAGTGCTGTTTTGTGTGTGTGTGTGTGTGTGTGTGTGTGTGTGTGTGTGTGTGTGTGTGTGTGTACTCGCCTAGTTGTTCTTGCGTGGGTTGAACTCTGCTCTTTCGGCCCGTCTCTTAACTGTCAATCAATCATCTGTAACTACCATTTTTTCTAGCCAGTTACGGGGTAGCCGGCTACCCCCCCCCCCCCCCCTCCAGTGTGGAATAAGGATAAGATGTATATGGCGATCCGATGAACCCCTAATCGGATCGTCATGTACGTTTCGTTGCTGATGGAAGTAGGCTTTCATTTTTTCATTTTCCCCATGTTCTATTTTTCTTTATCTGTTTCTACTGCTTGCTATATTCACCCTCTTCTTGTCCTTCCCTTCTTCGCCTTCTGCTCTTTTCCTTATTAACCTCTTTTGACAACATTATACAACCCGTCGATTCTCTTGCTCTTTATCACTTTCAGCTTTTCTCATCTACATCGTCACTGCTCTCTTCCACGTCCTGTATCCTTGTATACCTGGCCCTCTTGTCCTCCAGACCCTTCCCCTTGTCCTCCAGAACCTTCCCCTCATGTTCTCCAGAGCCTTTTCCTCTTATCGTGTCCTCTAGAACCTTCCCCTCATGTCCCCCAGAACCTTCCCTTCTGCCTCCCGTCTCCTGCACCTCATACGTCCGTCACCCTCTCGACCATTCCACCGTCGAGGGAGTGACGTAGAGTTGGCACCTTCCCAGCACTCCGCCATTCACGCGGTCTCAGGCAGTCTTCATCAGTGTCCCCTGTAATCTCGTGTCTCAAAGCCGTTTTCTTTGAGGCTATGTTATGCTGACCATTTTCTACATAGCCGTTGTGAATGGAGCCATCACCGCCGTTATTAATACAAGTGATCTCATATGTACGATACTGTTTTAACTTGAGAATATTCAGTTTAGAATAAAGGTTCACTTGCCAGTTTACAAGTAGACTATTATTGGAACCGTAATATGCTTCCACAGTATCACAAATACCTATAGGTGATGTGAGTGGGGTTGGTATCTGGAGCTAATCACTTTACCCTGAGAACAGGCTGTTAGATCGACACACCAATCTTGAGATCTTGAGATCTTATCTTGAGATAATTTTGGGGCTTTAGTGTCCCCGCGGCCCTGTCCTCGACCAGGTCTCCACCCCCAGGAAACAGCCCGTGACAGCTGACTAACACCCAGGTACCTATTTTACTGCTATCCCACTCTCATATCACCTTGATAGTTATTTAGATATTTGTGATGGTCTGAAAGTGTATTACGGTTTCAGTAACAGTCTTCTTTAAACTGGCAAGTGAGCCTTTGTTCTAAACAGAGAATATTTTCAGGTTATAATTGTATTGTATTATAAATTGATGGTTTAAAAATATAGAAAATCTGTAGTAAACTCATTTTCTTTAATACATCCTAATATTTAGGTTTTCTTTAATTCGAAATTCTAGAGGATACCCAAATGTTTTCGAATTACGCATTTCACATGTTTGAGAATAATACACTGTTCTAACCTAACCTAATTATGAATAGGGAGTAGATAGTTGTACTAATTACATTAGTGGTTTTGAAGTTATTACCAAGAACATACAAATACCTGAGGACAGGTTGCAGTCTAATTACCTTACCATGACAACGGCTGCCATTGTGTACTCATCTAGTTGCACTCACCTAGTTGTGCTTGCGGGGGGGGGGGGGGTTGAGCTCTGGCTCTTTGGTCCCGCCTCTCAACTGTCAATCAACTGGTGTACAGGTTCCTGAGCCTACTGGGCTCTATCATATCTACATTTGAAACTGTATATGGAGTCAGCCTCCACCACATCACTTCCTAATGCATTCCATTTATTAACTACTCTGACACTGAAAAAATTCTTTCTAACGTCTCTGTGGCTCATCTGGGTACTAAGTTTCCACCTGTGTCCACGTGTGTGTGTGTGTGTGTGTGTGTGTGTGTGTGTGTGTGTGTGTGTGTGTGTGTGTGTGTGTGTTTCTAACCATTTTGTAAACGAGAGTTTATACTTTGTCTAAATCTTTCTTCCTACTCCCATACATGGCCCCACCCTCTCCAAACACCCCTTAAATACAACACTATCTTCCATACACCTGTCTCTGCCATACTCCTCATCCATACACCGTTCTCTCCTATATACCACCCGCGCACCCTTCTCTCCCATAGTATGAGAGGTGATGACAAATAATCATATGGAATGCGACATGCCTGCGTGATGCGTGGGAGAGCATATATTAGCGTATGGCTTTATCGCCTCTCTGATCGCTCCCAGCTCCCACCCTGCCATGTGGGAGGAGGGGGATGGGAGACACCGGGAGATTCTGGACCTCCCGTTCTAAACTGTGGACGCGGAGAGCGTCCACAGTGGAGAGCGGTGGTGAGCACCCACGCACATGGGCGTGGGTGGGTATAGACATGGGCGTGGGAGGACAGCCGTGGGCGTGGGAGGACAGCCGTGGGCGTGGGAGGACAGCCATGGGCGTTTGAGGACGGACGTAAGCGTTTGAGGACGGACGTAAGCGTTTGAGGACAGACGTAGGCGTGGGAGGACAGCCATGGGCGTGGGATGATAGTCACGGGCGTGGGGGGACATTAATAAGCTTATAAATATTACTCCGAAGTGTCAACAGCAGAACTGCCAAGGGACGTCATACGATTATATTTAGTATGGGAGGGGACGGTGCTGTGCCTGGGAGTGGCGGTGCTGTGCGTGGGCGGGGCGGCGTAGCGTGGGAGGGACACATTTCTGAGGGTAGGAAGGTGGCAAGGGAAAAAATGCAGCGAAACGTCATGCGGCGTTAATGCCCCGTGAGGTAACACTGTTTTGTTTTGGACTGGCTGTATAGACACGATCCCTAGGGAGCCTGGCGCCAGATTCACGAAGCAGTTACGCAACAAAACAAATCCACAAGGGCCGTGACGAGGATTCGAACCTGCGTCCGGGAGCATCCCAGACACTGCCTTAATCGACTGAGCTACGACAGGGTTTTGATGCATCACGTTAGTGTGATCTGTGTGTGATGATGTAAGTTACGCAACTACTTATGAACGTGTACATCTTTCCTCAATCTTTGACGGCTTTGGTTACATTTATTAAACAGTTTACAAGCATAAAAACTTGCCAATCAACTGTTGTTATTGTTATAAACAGCCTCCTGGTGCTTCGCAGCTCATTACTGTTTAATAATTGTAAACAAAGCCGCCAAAGATTGAGAAAAGATGTACAGGTTCGTAAGTGCTTGCGTAACTGCTTCGTGAATCTAGCCCCTAGACGGGATGCTCCAGCCCCACCCTCGTCCTCTCCAGCTGTCACAATAGACAGACAAATGATGTATTAAGAGGCTCGAACTGGAATGTTTGTGAGACGCTGTGATTTGTAGTTCACCTTTATTAGTCCGTTCGGGAGTTTTGACGTCAAATTGCAGTGTACTACGCTAGAGGCGGCGTCACTGCCAGCACACACACCTGACTGTAGCAGTGAACTGTTGCTTGAGCAAGAAGTGATGTTGTTGTTATAGATTCAGCTACTCGGAATAAGTTCCAAGTAGCACGGGCTATGGTGAGCCCGTAACTTACCTGGCACAGGAGCGATGCTGTGTGTGCCTAGAGAGGGCAAAAGAAGTGATGTGAATAACCTTTATATACATTATATTAGCAAGCCACTCCCGCCTTACGGGCTATTCATGCCCGTGCCACCTCTTGGGTGGCTTAATCTTTATCAATCAATCACTCCTGCCACAGATCGTTATCAAGACGCACAGTATCTCTTCAAGCTCTCGCAAAGGGCCCCAGGTTCAAATCCTGGGCAAGGAGGATTGACTGGGCACCGCCCCTTCGCCGATTACCACCCGCTCCTGTGCACTCGCCAGTAATTGGGAACCCGAATGTGAAATAGTAATTGTGAAAACGTAACGCAGAATATCCTATAACCGGTTCGAGTACCAGCATAATGGGTTCCAGCTCCTGGCACAACCGGTTCCAGCTCCTGGCACAACCGGTTCCAGCTCCTGGCACAACCGGTTCCAGCTCCTGGCATGAGGCCTCAGTGCCAACATAAGAGTGAATACCATTATGATGAGTCTGATTCTGTCCTATTGGACAAAATGGGTCCTACTGTCCTATTGGACAGAATGGGTCCTACTGTCCTATTGGACAGAATGGGTCCTACTGTCCTATTGGACAGAATGGGGTCCTACTGTCCTATTGGACAGAATGGGGTCCTACTGTCCTATTGGACAGAATGGGGTCCTACTGTCCTATTGGACAGAATGGGGTCCTACTGTCCTATTGGACAGAATGGGTCCTACTGTCTATTGGACAGAATGGGTCCTACTGTCTATTGGACAGAATGGGTCCTACTGTCTATTGGACAGAATGGGTCCTACTGTCTATTGGACAGAATGGGTCCTACAGTCTATTGGACAGAATGGGTCCTACTGTCTATTGGACAGAATGGGTCCTACTGTCTATTGGACAGAATGGGTCCTACTGTCTATTGGACAGAATGGGTCCTACAGTCTATTGGACAGAATGGGGTCCTACTGTCCTATTGGACAGAATGGGTCCTACTGTCCTATTGGACAGAATGGGGTCCTATTGGACAGAATGGGGTCCTACTGTCTTATTGGACAGAATGGGGTCCTACTGTCTTATTGGACAGAATGGGTCCTATTGGACAGAATGTGTCTGTGGGTCGAGGTCGCCATTCGTCTTGGCGGTGAAGGTGGTGGCTGAGGCGGCATTGTTTCCTTCGCCTCAACCCAAACAATTATAAATTATCATCCACACTCCCCTGGAAATTTACGGGCTCGCCATAGCCCGTGCTACATGCACACTTCGTTCTGAGTAGCTAAATCTGAAACAACAACAACAACATTTTCCTGGAAATAAACATTCCCCTTCACCTGGGTTGTATGGGTCTCGAACCCTGGATCCCCACGCGTGTGAGGCGTGGAGGTCCAACATTTATATTTATTGTCGCACTGAAGATTATTAACGTTTGTCACTTGGCGTCAGGAGGAGGTTATGTTGTAAAGCTGTCTGGCCCAAGAGTGGGTATAGTAGATGTATCGTCTTCTAGGGGTTCCTGAGGGTTTCCTGGGGGCCCTGAGCCGAGGGTTTCCCGGGGGCCCTGAGCCGAGGGTTTCCCGGGGGCCCTGAGCCGAGGGTTTCCCGGGGGCCCTGAGCCGAGGGTTTCCCGGGGGCCCTGAGCCGAGGGTTTCCCGGGGGCCCTGAGCCGAGGGTTTCCCGGGGGCCCTGAGCCGAGGGTTCCCGAGGCCTCAGTAAGGGTGGATTATCACCCTTACCACCCCCCCCCTGTTCTCCGCTAATGGCACTGGCATCCTCGCCTCATTGGCACTGATGTATGGAGGGCCGCGATGGGCGCACTCTTCCGCACCTGTGGAAGCTTCGTCTTGTAGCAGTGCTGTATATATATATATATATATAATGCATTTAAGAAATAAAGCGTTAAGCTATGTGATATATTGAATAGTTTAGAGTAGCGAAGAGTCTCCTGAATGGTCTTTTGTTGCATTAGCTTATGAGTAATACCATCCGGATTTGTGCAAGTTACATTCCTGTGGGATTGTATCCTTGATGGTCAGCTGGGTCTGAGGAGCAGCAGCAGAGACTTGTACCTTGGAGTCTTCCTGGACCGTTGTGTTCCAGGTGATGAACTGTTGTTGCTGCTATCACAGGGCGTTCGAGGGAAGGGAACTTGTGTGTGTGTGTTGAGACCCTTCGACGTGGAGCAAGTGGGAGGTGATCAGTTCGCTGATCTCTGGCCAAGCCCACGTAACCTACTGGTGGCATTAATATGTCTCACACTGTGGGTTGTAACCACTTGTTATTCCCCACTGATATATTCCTTCTTTAATAGTAGTTTTTTTTAGTTTAGTTCATTTATTATGCACCCCATACCCATCTTGTGGGCGGTAGTGGAAAGAGTTACAGAGACACATAATGGGCTCAGGGACTGAACCCCACAATTCATTTAATCTTTAATAGAGAGAGGAAATATATACAATTGCCTGTGTGTGGTTACCTAAGTGTAGATACAGGATGAGAGGTACGCTCGTGGTGTCCCGTCTTCCCAGTACTCTTTGTCGTGTAATATTTTGAAACTGCTGACGGTTTTGGCCTCCGCCACCTTCTCACTTAATTATTCCAACCGTCTACCAGTTTGTTTGCAAAAGAAAACTTTGTAATATTTTCTCGGCACCTTTGTTTCCTTAGGTTGAATCTGTGTCCTCTTGCTTATGAGGCTTCAGGAATTCCTGTTTGGCAGTTTGGTCGCTTCCTGTTATTATTTTGTAAGTGGTGATTATATTACCTTTTTATCATACTTGTAGCTTTGACCTATTTAACTCCTCAAACCTCTTCATAATTCTTATTTTTCAAGTCTAGAAGTCGTTTTGTAGCATGCCTTTGCACCTTTTCCAGTTTATTGATGCCCAACCACTTGGGCTGGACGGTAGAGCGACGGTCTCGCTTCGTGCTGATCGGCGTTCAATCCCCGACCGTCCAAGTGGTTGGGCACTATTCCTTCCCCCCGTCCCATCCCAAATCCTTATCCTGACCCCTTCCCAGCGCTATACAGTCATAATGGCTTGGCGATTTCCCTTGATAATTCCCTCCCTCCACTTTATTGACGTGCCTCTTGAGATATGGGCACCATACAACTGCTGCATATTTTGACCAGACCACACACTAGAAATTGAAGAGACGACGACGTTTCGGTCCGTCCTGGACCATTCTCAAGTCGATTGTGGGGGATTGTGGGGATTGTCGATTCACAATCGACTTGAGAATGGTCCAGGACGGACCGAAACGTCGTCGTCTCTTTAATTTCTAGTGTGTGGTCTGGTCAACATACTTCAGCCACGTTATTGTGACTCATCGCCTGCTGCATATTCCATTTTTGGTCTCGCAAAAATCATGAATAATTTTTTTAGTATTTCACCATCCATGTAATTAAAAAGCAAGTCTGAAGTTGGAAAGCGACGCATACGCTCCTCTCACAATGTTCTTTATGTGTTCCTCTAGCGACACCTCACTATACAGAGCCACCCCGAGGTCTCTTAGAGTTCTTTCCACATAATTTGTAGGTTGTGTGTGGTCTATTTTCTCCTATTCCACATCACATAACATGGCTTTTATTCACATTGAATTCTATTTGCCACATGGTGCGTAAAGCATTTATTTTATCTCGATCAATTTGAAGGGCTTGACAATCGTCTAGGGGTTTCCTATCTTCCGTAATAGCTTAGCATCATTCACAAACATGTTCATATAGTTCTGTATTCCTTCTACATTTATGTAGACGATGTTCAGTTCTGAATGAAGAACTGAACCCAGTGGTAGTCCTCTAGTATCACTCATCTAGTCAGATACATTCTCTGATTACCGCCCTCATTTTTTTTTTTGAGATATATACAAGAGTTGTTACATTCTTGTACAGCCACTAGTACGCGTAGCGTTTCGGGCAGGTCCCTGGAATACGATCCCCGCCGCGAAGAATCGTTTTTTCATCCAAGTACACATTTTACTGTTGCGTTAAAGAGAGGCTACAGTTAAGGAATTGCGCCCAGTAAATCCTCCCCGGCCAGGATACGAACCCATGACATAGCGCTCGCGGAACGCCAGGCGAGTGTCTTACCACTACACCACGGAGACTGCAACAGACTCATCTGTCTGTAAGTAAGAACATTTTTCATCCATGTCAGCAGTCTCCCTATCACCCTCTTCAATATGTTCCAGTTTCCAAAACTCATCACCTCCCCAGCCTGTGTATTTTGGTAGGGCAAGGTTAGGCGTTGTCAACACGCAGCCTGTCGTGAGGGGGCAGGTGGGGTGGGGGTGATGAGGGGGTAGGGGTGTTATGAGGGGGGGGGGATGACCCTGATCTATACCTTTTCGATAGACAGGGGTCGCAAGGCTCAGGACAACACTAATTCCTAAGGCCTGATGGTCCAGGCGGATGCCTAAAGAGGAATTAGGAACAGCCAACATGCAGTCCCCAGCATGAGGAGTTTGTGCAGCTAGGAAGTGTTCGGTACCCTTCTCCAGGTTAATGGACCTGGATCTTGCAACCCTAGCGTATAGAGGAGAGGGCATATGATCACAACATACAACATATTGAGGGGAATAGACAAGGTGGACAAGGCCAGCCTGTTCAAACTGAGAGCAAATAGGACACGAGGACACAAGTGGAAGCAGGAAACACAAATGAGTTGGACAAAATGTAAGGAACTTTTCGTAACCTGTGAGAGTGTTCAACACGTGTGATGGACTGAAAGCAGTTGTGGAAGCCACCTCCATCCACACCTTTAAAGTTAGATGTAATATTATGTTAGAGTTCATTTGTAATGCAACGGGTATACAACCAGTCTAGAGGCGGGACAGGAAGAGCTGCTGCACCTTACTCGTAGATACTGATAGATAAGCATCTCTACCTCTCACCACCTTCTCTCTCACCACCATCATTCCTCACCATCACCCCCACCATCATTCCTCACCATCACCACCCACCATCATTCCCCCACCATCACCACCCACCACCACCACCTCACCACAGCCCGCGTGTTGACAACGCCGACGCCTAACCTTGCCCCTACCAAAATACACCAACGGGGAATCCCGTCGCCTCTCAGCGCTGCCAACGTCCAGTCTCCCCTCCCTCCCCTTCTCCCTCAAGCGCCCCTCAGTCTTCCTCCCCTTACCTCCTGAGGGGAGAGAAAGAGAGAGAAGGGGGTAGGGGCTGGGTGAGAATGAAGTGGGCGAGTCCTTGCGTGCTCATGTCAGCACTGTGCTGTTGTTTGGCTCACGCTGGTTCATCATCTCCAGGTCACAGGGGTTGGCTGAGCGTGTTCACGCCTGATCAGGTGCTCTCGCTCTCTCTCGTACTCTCTCTCGCGCTCTCTCCCTGACCCATCACTCACACTCAGCTGCTGCTCGACAGTGTGTGGGGGGGGGGGTTAAGACTGAGGAATGAGTGGTATTAACACAGTCACCATACAGTGAAGTGTTCTCACAGTGATCAACGTCATCACAATAATGTCAATATTTAGAGAGCATCAGAATGTTAGTGTCGGTATTCACAGAGCACTTACGCGCCCACTTAAGACATCTACTGCTTCTACGTGTCCACTTGCGACATCTCTACCTCTCGCGTCCATCCTGGCGGCTCAGTCTATATTTACTAAGTTTACGAGCTCCGCGAAACTTTACGGTGTCCATTACAATAATAACTTTGGGTTTACGATCTCGTAACGCTTCGGAGGTCATAATCTGTTTAGTAAATACAAACTTCAGCCGCCATATTTGAGGTAAGGCATACCGAGAGTTCATAATGACAACGAAGTCGGATTAAACGTTCAGGAACGGTACTCAGGAACGTCTCAAACATAACAGTCCGGTAACATTGTTTGTTTGAAGATTTTGAGAGAGTATGACTCTTGTGGTCCTGGTGTGTGGTGGGGGCGGCTGCTGCCAACTTAAGAAGAGAGGAGTAAGCCCTCGGGCATGCTGAAATATCCTGGCTTGTGTTGTGTTTACAAAAGGGTAGCTGTTGTCCACTGCCACAGCTGGGGATTGGGGCGTCGCGTACTATCCTCAAGAGTATGGGTGCACACTATCACACACTATCAGGAGGATACACACTATCAGCAAGATCACACTGCTTGTGCCCTCAACCTGCTCTGAGTTTCATGTAACATGTGATGAAATAATTTTGGTTTTATTGACACCCAAGCGATCTACGCTAGCGAGTAAACCCGACCCAATAGCAATGATACTCTACTCGCTTTATCTACGTCTCTCTTCAGAGTGACGTAGATGAAAGGTCTTTACCGGTCCGGGCAGAAGCTGAGGGGACTTCCGATGGTCGTGAGACCTCGCTGA
>NC_091211.1:18275843-18298343 GCF_040958095.1 Procambarus clarkii
TCCTTCATGCCTATCCCCGTCCTTCACCCTATTGATCCACACCCGCCCTGCTAGCCCCACCCACCGTGATCCACACCCGCCCTGCTAGCCCCACCCACCGTGATCCACACCCGCCCTGCTAGCCCCACCCACCGTGATCCACACCCGCCCTGCTAGCCCCACCCACCGTGATCCACACCCACCCTGCTAGCCCCACCCAGCTATACCCACATTGTATGGTACCATAAATCCCACATAAATGTCTCCTCCCATAAATCCCCTACAAGAGGAGTGCTATACAAGAACCGCAGTTCTCACTACTTAAATCTCATGACTCATTGGCAGACATCCGAGACCTCTTTAAGACGGAGACCTTAAAGACTTCCTCCACATACGAAATCTCTCATCCAACTGAATAGAATGTCTCGGTAAGATGGGGAGGTTATCTTGAGGTTATCTTGAGATAATTTCGGGGCTTTAGTGTCCCGCGGCCCGGTCCTCAACAAGGCCTCCACCCCCAGGAAGCAGCCCGTGACTGCTGACTAACACCCAGGTACCTATTTTACTGCTAGGTAACAGGGGCATAGGGTAAAAGAAACTCTGCCCATTGTTTCTCGCCGGCGCCTGGGATCGAACCCAGGACCACAGGATCAGAAGCCCAGCGTGCTGTCCGCTCGGCCGACCGGGGAGTCGAGCACGGAGGTCCCACTCCCTGTGGGGGACCCGCTCCCTGACCCATGGAGTGGAATTCAGGCCCTCCCCCCCTCCCTCTTAACCCCCACCCTTTTTCCCCCACATCTTCCCTCTCTCTCCCTCACCACCTCCCTCTCCCCCCCCCCACACCCCCTCCCTCCTTCCCTCGTCCCACACCCCCTCCCTCCCTCCCTCCTTCCCTCGTCCCCCCACCCCCTCCTTCCTTCCCTCTCCCCCCACCCCCTACCTTCCTTCCCTCTCCCCCCACCCCCTACCTCCTTCCCTCTCCCCCCCCTCCCTCCCTCTCCCCCCCCTCTCAGCCTGAAGTAGGTCAGACGTATTTTCCGGAGCCGAAATTCTGGAGTGAGGAAAAATTCGTCTCCCGTTTCCTCTTCCTAGACCTCCAAAATTTGATATTAGGTCGGTGAGGGATTAATGGCGCCCGGTGTGAGGCGGCACATGTGTGTTCCCGTGTGGCGCCGACGCCACGTGCCTCTGTGTGTCTGTGTGTACTCACCTAGTTGTACTCACCTAGTTGTGCTTGCGGGGGTTGAGCTCTGGCTCTTTGGTTCCGCCTCTCAACCGTCAATCAACAGGTGTACAGGTTCCTGAGCCTACTGGGCTCTATCATATCTACACTTGAAACTGTGTATGGAGTCAGCCTCCACCACATTGCTTCCTAATGCATTCCATTTGTCAACCACTCTGACACTAAAAAAGTTCTTTCTAATATCTCTGTGGCTCATTTGGGCACTCAGTTTCCACCTGTGTCCCCTTGTGCGTGTGCCCCTTGTGTTAAATAGCCTGTCTTTATCAACCCTGTCGATTCCCTTGAGAACCTTGAATGTGGTGATCCCCCCTAACTCTTCTGTCTTCCAGCGAAGTGAGGTTCAATTCCCGTAGTCTCTCCTCGTAGCTCATACCTCTCAGCTCGGGTACTAGTCTGGTGGCAAACCTTTGAACCTTTTCCAGTTTATTGAACCTTTTGTGTGTGTGTGTGTGTGTGTGTGTGTGTGTGTGTGTGTGTGTGTGTGTGTGTGTGTGTGTGTGTGTGTGTGTGTGTGTGTGTGTGTGTGTGTGTGTGTGTGTGTGTGTGTGTGTGTGTGTGTGTGTGTGTGTGTGTGTGTGTGTGTGTGTGTGTGTGTGTGTGTGTGTGTGTGTGTGTGTGTGTGTGTGTGTGTGTGTGTGTGTGTGTGTGTGTGTGTGTGTGTGTGTGTGTGTGTGTGTGTGTGTGTGTGTGTGTGTGTGTGTGTGTGTGTGTGTGTGTGTGTGTGTGTGTGTGTGTGTGTGTGTGTGTGTGTGTGTGTGTGTGTGTGTGTGTGTGTGTGTGTGTGTGTGTCTGGGTCTTACACTTGACACAAACAAGGCTCCCTCGAATTACCCAAAGCTACCCAAAGCTACACCAATCTACCCAAATATACACGAAGCTACACAAAGCTACACAAAGCTACCCAAATTTACTCAAAGCTACCTAGCATTACGTAAGTAATAAAGAACTATGACATTTACTCGCTATAATGTTGGTGCTGAATGTAGAACATGAACAAACATATTTTTACTCTGAAATAATATCATTTTAGAACGAAATCTGATCCATCTAATTACCCAAAGCCTCAACATTGTCGCTTGGATCGTCGACTTCCTATGGCGTCACTTGCCACTTAGTGCCGTCTAATTTCGTTACAAAATGATATTAATTCAGAGTAAAAATATGTTTGTTCATGTTGTACATTCAGCACCAACATTACAGTGAGTAAATGTCATATATAATCCTTTATTACTTACGTAATGCTAGGTAGCTTGGGGCAGCTTTGGGTAGCTTGGGGCAGCTTTGGGAAGCTTGGAGCAGCTTTGGGTAGCTTGGGGCAGCTTTAGGTAGCTTGGGGCAGCTTTGGGAAGCTTGGAGCAGCTTTGGGTAGCTTGGGGCAGCTTTGGGAAGCTTGGAGCAGCTTTGGGAAGCTTGGGGCAGCTTGGTCTTTTCCCTTCTTTTTCCACAAAGTAATTATGATTGGTACGTGTTACATATAAATATTTATTTTGAAGTTGTGTATAAAGAGTCTGATATTGTTATACTGACAATTTTCAAAAAAAAAAAAAATGGGAAAACTTGGTAGTCGGCAAATTTATTATAGCAATAATTCGTTTTCTGTTAAGCAAAACTAGCCCTGTTCTACTAGCCACTAGTATGACTCTTACTATTAGTTACGACAGTGTTTTAAAATAAAACACTCATTCAAGCTTACTTTAGGGTTATTTTTGAGGCCTTCCAATCTCTAGAGGATTGTTAAGATCACTCACTACCTATATTTTGCTCAGGTCTTCAATGCAACATATCAACAGGGAAATAATATAATAAAAACACAGGTCTGCTGCAGCCTGGCCGCTGAAGATAGCGGACTGAGCTATGAAGAAAGACCGAGGGAACCAGACCTCGCCACGCCGGGAAAGAAGAGACATAACCACGACGTATAAATTCATAGAAGCATTAACTAAGTCAACAAAAAATAACGAACATGTGATGAACAGAAAGATATGTCTGGAAACGAAGGGAAGGGAACCAGCACGGGGAAAGCGCCAAGACATTACGATAATATAACACTAGGAAGGGATCAGGAAAAGGATTTGGGATAGAACGAGGGGAAGGAATGGTGCCCAACCACTTGGACGGTCGGGGATTGAACGCCGACCTGCATGAAGCGAGACCGTCGGCCATGAGGACTCGGTAAAGAACGTCATTATACGAGCAGGTATGTTATAAAGCATGACTATGGATTACACCTGCAAAAGTTTACTAAGAGGCGGGCCCAGGAGCTACAAACTAGTATAAACACAATCCTTATAATCAAAGCCTTATAAAGTCAGCTATAAGTCTATTACATGAGAATAAAAGCCCCGTAAGCGACCTGTTGACTCATACCAGGAAATTCCTATTACTTGTCACCCATTATGTTATCCAGTAAGTTGAGCCATAAGTCAACAACCAAGTTTCCAAACAAGAATTTCCTTGGTTTTTCTTAACCCTAAACGTCTTTACAGCCACTGTTTCCAGTTCTATGTCGTGTCCATATATATGGCTTTGGCGCCCCCAATTACCAATTAAAGGGAGACTTTTGATATTTCTACCTAAATTGCTTTGTTGTGAGCGTCACCTTTTAATTATTTGTAATACTAAAATATATTACACCAAAAAGAAATAAGAACGTAGCTCAAAGTGGAGATCGGGAACTGAAGATAATAAAACCTTACCTTACGATAAGGTAAGGTAAACCTTATCTTACCACGAGGACGCGGGGCACCTGGTGGCGCGAGGTCAGACTAGACCAAGTGTTTGACAACATTGCTGGCCATGTGATCACAGTCACACATTTGACCTATTATCGCGGTAATTGGTGCTATGAAACATTCACGACTCCCTCCTCAAGACGCCTTAAACATTCAACACGAGGCGATAAACACTGGACGGAGTGCTAGAGCTCTCGATGTGGGGGCAGTTTGGCCAAGGCAGCAAAAGGCTAAACTATATTTCTATATTTCCTGTAAAACACTAAACCGTTCCTGTCAACATTTAGTCACGTACACAAGTAGCGGAGTCTCCTGCCTTAGTGTCTCACAGACATCACATCACAACACTGCACTTTTACGATCTTAAACTTAAAAGTCTCCGCCACACTCTCCGCCACACTCACCACCACACAACCACCAATAAACAAAGCTGATGCCCCAATAATCGGTCCCGCGGCAACCCGTCCTCACACTAGGCTGGTTAAAGCAGCGGCCATCCTCCCCAGACGCATTCATCAATTTTAACATACTGTGTATTAAAAATTGGGTTCTTCTCATATAAATTAATATTAGTATACATCAAAATTTTATGTATGATTAGGTAGGTTAGGTTAGGTGTTTAGGTTCTGTTGGCGATTATTTGTATTTGAAGTACGTGGGTGATTTAGCATTTAACAACCCGTCCTCGACTCAAGTCCATTACATCCAGTGGTCGACCCCACAGACGCATTCATAAATTTTAACATGCTGTTCATTCAAAATGGGAATTTTCTCAAATATAAAGTAATATTATAATATATTAGCATATTGTGCATATATAGGCATAGGTTAGTTTAGGTGTTTAGGTTCTGTTGGCGATTATTTACATTTGTAGTTCGTGGGTGAAGCATTTACAGCGTTGTGGTTCGAACAAAATTCGTCAGTGAAGCACTTGTTCCGGATATGTTCGAACGTCAACAGTTGTGAGTCGTGTGTAAACTGTTCATATAGTTTAATATGCTAGTTGCAGTAGCTACTAGCAGCTCACCTAACAGCTGAGTGGACATATGTAGTCCTGAGGTTCTGGGTTCGATCACCGGTGGAGGCGGAAACAAAATGGGCAGTTTCTTTCACCCTAATGTTCCTGTTCACCTAATAGTAAATAGGTACCCGGGAGTTAGACAGCTGCTACGGGCTGATTCCTGGGGATGTGTAAGAAAAAAAAAAGAGGCCTGGTCGAGGACCGGGCCGCGGGGATGCTAAGCCCCGAAATCATCTCAAGATATCTCAAGATAGCAGTACATTCCACTTAACCACAACTTTGTTTCCAAAGCAGTATCTCCCTATACCCCTTCCTAAAACAAGATATCCAACTTGAACCCACAGTTGTGGGTTCTGGCCTGTTCCCACAGGTTTAGAACCTGTTTACATCCCCTTCTTCATGGCCCTAAGCCACTTGGAGGCCTCCATCTTGTCCCTCTTGTCCTGTGTCTCTCCTAGCGAGTGTGTAGAGTGAGACACTACAATCTGTCTTCATAAGATAGGTCCCCGAGCCATTATTCTCTATTTTCTATGTCTATTCTGCTGTGTGGTGACGCGAGCAGCTCAGGGTAGCCAGGGTGGGCATCACCGGCGCTTGATACAGCTGAAGGATGGTATGCGTGCTGCTGTTGCTGATGCTTCTTAATATACATCGCTGTTTGCTGTATTTCGTGCATTGATGCGTTCTGTTACGGCCACTGGTCGCTGCCTACCAAGTCGGGTTGGTACCACGTACGTGACGATACGATTGTTCGTACGTGAATTCGTACAATCGTACGTGATTTGTACGATTGTTGTGGTATTGCAACGCTCTATTTGCATTTGTCATTTTGTCCGCTCATCACCGAGGTTTAAGTCTTTATGAAGTTCATGGAGTCATCTTTTGTGTTCACTACACGCTCATCTTTGTGTGGCTCTCTCCTGATTGTTGTTGTTGTTAAAGATTCGCTACCTGCAACAAAGTTCCAAGTAGCACGGGCTATGGTGAGCCCGTAGTAATCTCTCCTGAATACTGAGACTCCATAGCGACAAAAGAGGATGAGTAGATCAAGGTAAACATTTAGTTCAGAAGTCAATAAAGGGAAGTAGGGAGGTGGAAAAATTATTGAAAACATTTGAAAACGACGTTGCAGCAAAACCTGAGGTCCAACCATAGCTGTTGGATAGTCATATAAGACGAAAAACAGAAGTATGCGAGTTTGTGGTCCTGTTGTGGACACGAGGAAGAATTCTCCGGGAAAACGACAAAGAGGTGTGTGAGAAACTCGACAAGAGACTTCTGGAGTTCTTCACATTCGTTCTTTTGTGAAGACTTCTTATTGAGTTAATCACAAATGTCTTTGTCGTTTTCCAGGTAAATTCCTCCTCACTGCGAGAGGTCACTGTGGATGAGATGAAGACACATCTGGAGGAACGAGATGCCACAAAATGAATAGTACTGTAATTAGTATGACCGAAGCCAGCCCTAGAGGTACTTTGTCATCCGTTAATTAATTTTGTTTAATAAACGTTGCGGACGAAACCTCCCAGAATTCTGGGAGGTTTCTGGGAGGGAAAAAGCAAACTCGCACTACACACAGACTCACTCACACACACTCTCTCTCTCTCTCTGTCTCTCTCTCTCTCTCTCTCTCTCTCTCTCTCTCTCTCTCCCTCCCTCCCTCCCTCTCTCTCACCACACACACACACTCTCTCTCTCTCTCTCTCTCTCTCTCTGTCTCTCTCTCTCTCTCTCTCTCTCTCTCTCTCTCTCTCTCTCTCTCTCTCTCTCTCTCTCTCTCTCTCTCTCTCTCTCTCTCTCTCTCTCTCTCTCTCTCTCGCTCTCTCTCTCTCTCTCTCTCTCTCTCTCTCTCTCTCTCTCTCTCTCTCTCTCTCTCTCTCTCTCTCTCTCTCTCTCTCTCTCTCTCTCTCTCTCTCTCTCTCTCTCTCTCTCTCTCTCTCTCTCTCTCTCCCTCCCTCCCTCCCTCTCTCTCACCACACACACACACACACACACACACTCCCTCCCTCTCGCTCACCACACACAGGCACCCCCGTGTCACCGGTGTCTCCGCTAACAGACCATCAACCACCGGCGCCTCTCCAACTTTCAGCCAGCAATAGGAGTTAGCCGGGCGTGAGGTCTAATGGTGCTCACCTGGCTGATAGACGGTCGTTCAGGGGTTAGTTGCCCTCCCACAACCACTCACTTGCTTCTTCCCTGCACCAAGCCACCACACAACCGGTTCCTCTCTCTCCACCCTCCACCTACCACCCCCACCTGCTCCTACAACCCCTACCTGCTCCTACCACACTCCAGCAACACCACTCACTTGCTTCTTCCCTGCACCAAGCCACCACACAACCGCTTCCTCTCTCTCCACCCTCCACCTACCACCCCACCTGCTCCTACCACCCCTACCTGCTCCTACCACACTCCAGCAACCACAACAACAGGGCAATGTTGTCTTTATATGAGGGGAAGGCAAGTGACCAATCACTTGGATATTCGGGGATCGAACGCCGATCTTGCAAGATGCAAGGGCGTCGACCATTCAAGTGGAGACGCAAGGGCGTCGACCATTCAAGTGGAGACGTATCTTACATTACGCGAGAGAAGCTGCTAGACATACCCACAAACAGTGGCATATTCTGATGACCAATCACTGTGTCCTGTGATATTTTGATGACCAATCACTGTGTCCTGTGATATTCTGACGACCAATCACTGTGTCCTGTGATATTCTGATGACCAATCACTGTGTCCTGTGATATTCTGATGACCAATCACTGTGTCCTGTGATATTCTGATGACCAATCACTGTGTCCTGTAATATTCTGATGACCAATCACTGTGTCCTGTGATATTTTGATGACCAATCACTGTGTCCTGTAATATTCTGATGACATCACTGTGTCCTGTGATATTCTGACGACCAATCACTGTGTCCTGTGATATTCTGACGACCAATCACTGTGTCCTGTGATATTCTGATGACCAATCACTGTGTCCTGTAATATTCTGATGACCAATCACTGTGTCCTGTAATATTCTGATGACCAATCACTGTGTCCTGTAATATTCTGATGACCAATCACTGTGTCCTGTAATATTCTGATGACCAATCACTGCGTTCCTTCATCTTCCTTCAGAAGATGAAGGAACGACGTTGGTTCCCCAGAGTTTACCTCGTAGAGATAGCATCACAAGGGATTCGTAAACCAGGGGCCTGACAGCTGAGTGGACAGCGCTTGGGATTCGTCGTCCTAATGTTCCGGGTTCGATCCCCGGTGGAGGCGGAGAAAAATGGACAGAGTTTGTTTCATCCAGATGCACTTGTTCACCTAACAGTAAATGAGTACCTGGGAGTTAGACAGCACCCCCAGGAAGGCCTGCTTCTTGGGGGTGTGTAACAAAAAGCAGGCCTGGTCGAGGACCGGGCCGCGGGGACGCTAAGACCCGAAATCATCTCAAGATAACCTCGAGCAGTTCAGAGTATACACCACGTTTACGACGCGGACGGAATGCTTGTTGGGTCAATTATCTTTCTGGACAGTTTTTTTGCTTTTTTTTTACGTCGTGCCGGCCAGGTCTGAGCTCCTGGTCCCCCGCCGCCACCACCACGACGTGCACACAGTACAGTGACCGTATGTACATGACATACATAGCACAGTGAACGCCTGTACACGACACATACACAAGACGGTAAGTGTGCATACACAACGTACACAGTGAACGGTGTACAGGAGGTACCCGCCACGGAGCAGATCAGGTCATGCCAGGTTATGCCAGGTCATGCCAGGTCAGGTCATGCCAGGTCATGTCAGGTCAGGTCATGCCAGGTCAGGTCATGCCAGGTCAGGTCAGGTCAGGTCAGGTCATGTCAGGTCAGGTCAGGTCATGCCAGGTCAGGTCAGGTCATGCCAGGTCAGGTCAGGTCATGCCAGGTCAGGTCAGGTCATGCCAGGTCAGGTCAGGTCATGCCAGGTCAGGTCAGGTCATGTCATGCCAGGTCAGGTCAGGTCATGCCAGGTCAGGTCAGGTCAGGTTCTCTGGTTATATTCTCGCCACGCTCCGATGGGTCTCGACTGGACGTGTTAGAATACAATTTAATTAACGTTAACTACGCGTAATACACATAGTTGATCATGGAACTTACTCCCAGGAAGTGTCCTTGCCTTGAGACACGACCAGGTCGTCAGCCTCGCGAGTGGTGGAGACGACCAGGTCGTCACCCTCGGGAGTGGTGGAGACGACCAGGTCGTCAGCCTCGGGAGTGGTGGAGACGACCAGGTCGTCAGCCTCGGGAGTGGTGGAGACGACCAGGTCGTCACCAAGGAAAAGTTTCAGATCAAGATTAGCATTTAGGAACAAGGGTTCTGTATATGTTTATAGCACACGAGAATGTGTAGAGTGAGTATATGTTTAGCATGTTGAGGGACTTGATCAGAGGGGCTGTGAGTTAGGTTCTTTTAATTGCCTTATACAATTTAACGAATAAAAAGGTTTTCGTGCCTTAACATCTTTATATTATGATAATCACGACATTTCTGCATTAAAATCAGTGTGCAATTCCGGGTTTGGCCTCCACCGCCTTCTCACTTGTTCCCTTGTAACTTGTAACTCACTTGTAACACTTGTATGCTGTACTTCCTATTTTAACCTGCTATGTTAAATGGGATTCTTGTATTGTGATTTGTGTATTTGTACTCACTGAATTTGTGCGCCCCTTGAGGGACTTGAAGTAGAGGGGGGGTAGAAATAGCCTAAGCTACTCTATCCCTTTGAGATGTATTTTTTTATTGTCTCAATAAACATACTTGAACTTGAAGTGGACTTTAATGTTTTTTCGGCAGCTTTATTTCCTTAGTTTCCGAGCTGTTTTCTTTACCGTGTATGTTGTAATAAACTATTCCTATATTTACAGTTGTTTCTCCCTGTGAAGATTATTAAACAATGGTGATTATAAGGGCGCGGAAGTTCAGCCTGGCCAGGGCCGCCAGCAGCCCTTGGGCCCGCCCCGGCAGCACCCAGTCTTTAATTTGGCACCTTTATGGCACCTTGGTATAAGCCTAACATGTATATATATACACTGGCTGCCTGTCCCCCTACACAATGATTTATTATTACCTATTATTTTATCATTTAATTTAAATATTAAATAAAATAATTTATTTAATTATTATAGTAAGTACTTAATAATTTAATAATAAGTAGTAAGTACATAAAAATGATTAAAAAGTACAGTTTAGTCATAGGAGATTCCTAGATTCGAATTCCCTACCAAATTTCAATATATCCAAGTATTTTTAGTGTGAAATGCTGTTATTATATGCATAAATTGTTGTTTTAATAATATTACGCTTAACCACTTGGGCTGGACGGTAGAGCGACGGTCTCATTTCCTACTGGTCCGCGTTCAATCCCCGACCGCCCAAGAGGTTGGGCACCATTCCTTTCCCCCGTTCCATCCCAAATCCGTATCCTGATCCCTTCCGAGTGCTATATAGTCGTAATGGCTTGGCGCTTTCACTTGATAGTTCCCCCACCCCCCTGAATAATATTACGAGAGCAGTATTTACGGGCTATTCATACCCGTGCCACCTATTGGGTGGCTTAATCTTCATCAATCGAGAGCAGTACGTCCTAACCAGACGTGATATGATGATATCCTGAACAGTTGATAAATAAAAGTGATTGCGGAACTCCAGTTATCTAATACTTATCATAAATGGTATAAAACCTTATCATAAGCCAAGGTATTTGTAGATCAGTATTTAAAGGGAATTCGGAAGTAATAATAACACAGCTGATGCCATCTGTCGGCAGAAGAGAACACTATCAACTGGCTGGTCAATAGTGGCCATAAGATACAGCTTACGCCATCTGTTGACATCAAATTACACTTATAACAAATTACCCTGCAAAATACAACTAGCGCCATCTCTTTTTTTTCCAACGCACTATAAATAGCCAAACAGCAACCCATAAGGTGGGTTGTTGTGCTCGGGTAGGAGGTTCCAAGCTCCGCCCACATTCTTTGTTGACATTCACCACAGCCAATCACAGGAAGGGATCAGCTAAAGGCTCCATCCACTTAATAAATCATCTTTATTCAGCACACCATCCTTGCTTATTACATTCTGCTTCAACTTTAATCTACCTAAAAAGTGAAATGTTAAGTATTTAAAAGTATTAATATAGTGATAATTAAATACTGCAGGATGTAACGAGTGTTACAGAAACATGGGCTGGCTACCTAACTTGTGACGTCATCAGTGGGAGTTGCCTCACACAAATAATATCAGCGATACAATGCCTCCGTCCTCTTATTGGTCTACATTATTCAGATAGATGGAAATTTCTGTCTTGTATAAAACAGAAATTGTTGTTCTTTTGTACAACAACAACAACAAGGCTATTGAGCAAAAGAACGTATTTCTTATTTTGCATTTTATTCATATAAGCGTTGGCATTCCCCGTAACAGCCAATCACAGGAAGGTATTTGTTGGAAACTCTGCCTTCAGCAAAGTTGATTCTTAATAAACTCTAACAATAAATTCGTTTAATAAACGAGTATTTAGGGTCAAGCTACAGATGAACATTATAGGATAACGGTGTTTTAGCTTGCAGCTTCGTTAGACAGAATCCCTGGTCTGAATTTTAAAAATAAAGAACTAGAAAGTGTATTTTATTGCTAACTTTTCGAGAAATAAATCCCAGCCTAGAAACTCTTTGTTGACATTCACACAACAGCCAATCACAGGAAGGGATCAGCTATAGGTGCCATCCACTTAGCAAATCATCTTAGTTCAGCCCACCAGTCCTGCTTATGGAATTCTGCTTTAATTTTAATTTACCCAAAAAAGTGAAGTGTTAATTATTTAAAGTATTAATATAGTGATAATTAAATACTGCAGGATGTAACGAGTGTTACAGAAACATGGGCTGGCTACCTAACTTGGGACGTTATTATTGTGGGTTGCCTTGACACAAATAATGATACGCTGCTCTGCCCTCTTACTCGAGTAAATTATTCAGTTAGATGGAGATTTCTGTCAGGTGCAAAACAGAAATTGTTGTTCTTTTTCACAACAACCTTGTTGTTGTGCACAAGGACCTATTTCTTAGTGTAAATTTTATTCATAAAAGAGTGTTGGTATTCCCCGCAACAGCCAATCACAGGAAGGTATTTCTGGAAGCTCGGCCTCCTTATGGACTCAGCACATCGCTCTAGCTCATGGCTCTCTGTTTCATCTCTTGTATATACAAACTATGACTTTTTTTCGATTACTGTTATAATTAATAATAGGAGATATAAAAGTTTTTACACAAAATGGCTAAATTCTGCTATTAAATGGACTTTGGTATACTTACAAACATACACCAATTTATTACCATTCATCCATTATTAATTTCAAATGTAATGTATACTGTCTAGTTTTTTTCCTCTCGCCATTACTTGGTGCAATATTTGAAAGTTGTCTATTTATTTATCGATCTATCTATTACCTTGTATTTATATTTACAAGTTTCTGTGCTTGGAAGAAAACTCAGCATTGAATTGGGACTAATTTATTAAATAATATTATTTAGTATTAATTAATATTTACAATTATTATTAATTACAATTATTTATAGCTTAGTTACTTTCATGTAACTCACAATCGTACATTCTTAACTTTAATAGCCCAAATTAGCATCTCTTGCTTTTAAATTAGGCCAAAAAGTAGCAAGTAGCGAAATAAAAAAAATTGGGAGCGCTCTCAAAAGTAGCCCAATTCGCTATTTGTAGCCCAATCTGGCAACACTGCTCGGGAGTGGTGGAGACGACCAGGTCGTCAGCCTCGGGAGTGGTGGAGACGACCAGGTCGTCAGCCTCGGGAGTGGTGGAGACGACCAGGTCGTCAGCCTCGGGAGTGGAGGAGACGACCAGGTCGTCAGCCTCGGGAGTGGGGGAGACGACCAGGTCGTCAGCCTCGGGAGTGGAGGAGACGACCAGGTCGTCAGCCTCGGGAGTGGAGGAGACGACCAGGTCGTCAGCCTCGGGAGTGGGGGAGACGACCAGGTCGTCAGCCTCGGGAGTGGTGGAGACGACCAGGTCGTCAGCCTCGGGAGTGGTGGAGACGACCAGGTCGTCAGCCTCGGGAGTGGTGGAGACGACCAGGTCGTCAGCCTCGGGAGTGGTGGAGACGACCAGGTCGTCAGCCTCGGGAGTGGTGGAGACGACCAGGTCGTCAGCCTCGGGAGTGGAGGAGACGACCAGGTCGTCAGCCTCGGGAGTGGGGGAGACGACCAGGTCGTCAGCCTCGGGAGTGGTGGAGACGACCAGGTCGTCAGCCTCGGGAGTGGGGGAGACGACCAGGTCGTCAGCCTCGGGAGTGGGGGAGACGACCAGGTCGTCAGCCTCGGGAGTGGAGGAGACGACCAGGTCGTCAGCCTCGGGAGTGGGGGAGACGACCAGGTCGTCAGCCTCGGGAGTGGTGGAGACGACCAGGTCGTCAGCCTCGGGAGTGGTGGAGACGACCAGGTCGTCAGCCTCGGGAGTGGGGGAGACGACCAGGTCGTCAGCCTCGGGAGTGGTGGAGACGACCTCAGTTTTAAGAGGCGCTGAAAATGCTGGAGAAATGAAAAATTAAAATTGTCAAAAATCAAATAATTGCTTTTTTATTTTAAGTACAAGAGAAAGTGAAGCAACACATTACCACCATGATGGGTAACGAAAATGTGTGGACATCTGTGACTTGGGTTACGTTAGGTAGAGTCTGTGGCACCAGGTTCTGTGGCACCAGGTTCTGTGGCACCAGGTTCTGTGGCACCAGGTTCTGTGGCACCAGGTTCTGTGGCACCAGGTTCTGTGGTACCAGGTTCTGTGGCACCAGGTTCCGTTAGGTAGAGTCTGTGGCACCAGGTTCCGTTAGGTAGAGTCTGTCGCATCAGGTTCCGTTAGGTAGAGTCTGTGGCACCAGGTTCTGTGGCACCAGGTTCCGTTAGGTAGAGTCTGTGGCACCAGGTTCCGTTAGGTAGAGTCTGTGGCACCAGGTTCTGTGGCATCAGGTTCCGTTAGGTAGAGTCTGTGGCACCAGGTTCTGTGGCATCAGGTTCTGTGGCACCAGGTTATGTGGCACCATGCGGTGCCCCCTGGACCAACCCTGGTCCGGCTTCAGTGGAAGCCTCAAGGAATCCGCGAGGGTGTAGTAGTACCCCCCTCCCCCACCAGGTTGCAATCCTTTTGACCATGTCGTGGTCTAAGTCTTCTGCACCGTGTCGTCTGCACCTGGAAACACCCAGCGCATAGGTTCGAACCCTCATCACGGCTCCTACGGATTTTCTCCCTGATGCAGTCAGATTAGTGTGACTACATCATCGTCCGTGACGAAGATGAAGGACGTCCCTCTGCCCAACGATGTCATCGGAGGGAGAGTTATGAACACCGACATGAGGATCATTTGGAGACAATGGAGTGACTCGAACACCTGGTGATTCCCAGACGGGATTGCCAAGGCGTCTGCAAATCACTTGGTCGCGAGTTCAAAACCATTGCATTACCTCAAAATGATTTTCATTGACACCACGCCATTGTGATTTCATTACCATGTGAACAGTGATATCTTGACCAGGTTTGTCAGGAGAGTAAGGACACACCCACCAGCATCACCCTACAGTTGAGTGAAGACATTGACACTTCCATCACGAGTCATTTGTTTATATCCGGTATATCAATGCTGCTCAAAGTAAACATGAGTTCCTCTTTCGCACATGGCTTTATAAACAATGTACACACCTAGTTGTGCTTGCGGGGGTTGAGCTCTGGCTCTTTGGTCCAGCCTCTCAACTGTCAATCAACAGGTGTACAGATTCCCGAGCCTACTGGGCTCTATCATATCTACACTTGAAACTGTGTATGGAGTCAGCATCCACCACATTACTGCCTAATGCATTCCACCTGTTAACTACTCTGACACTAAAAAAGTTCTTTCTAACGTCCCTGTGGCTCATTTGGGTACTCAGTTTCCACCGATGTCCAAGTAGTTCAGTGAGAAGGTAGGGAGGGAGCATCAAGTTTTTTTTTTTTGAGATATGTGGAAGCCTCAAGGAATCCTCCTGTACATTCTTGTAGAGCCACTAGTACGCGTAGCGTTTCGGGCAGGTCCCTGGAATACGATCCCCGCCGCGAAGAATCGTTGTTACAACCAAGTACACATTTTACTGTTGCGTTAAACAGAGGCTACAATTAAGGATTTGCGCCCAGTAAATCCTCCCCGGTCAGGATACGAACCCATGACAAACCGCTCGCGGAACGCCCGGCGAGTGTCTTACCACTACACCACGGAGACTGGTTCTTCTCTTTCACTCAGAAGTGAGGTGTCTCTCACGCGGGGGAGAGTCCTGACCCATACTGCCGACCTCCTTGCTGAAACTGAATTGTTACTCAAACACTTTCACAACAACTTTGAGGACAAATTTTAACACGAAATGTTCCTTCCCTTTTCCGTATCTGACAGCCCGCCAAACACACACCGAAACTACGACGTTCGTACAACGTTCGAACAAGTTTTAACACCTCCTAACCAGTTATAACAACCAATATAGCAAGTTATAACGACGTTCTAATACGTCATAAACACGTTAAGCCAAGATGTAACAACTTTATTACAAGTTGTAACAAGCGGAAAATAGAGACAGTTTCGGTTTGTGTTTCCAGGGAGACATCTTCAATTACTTGAATGGGCCTCAGTTTGTATATACAAGGTTCAAATATTAATAGTCTTGTTTGTGCAGAAAAGGTAGATGAGGACGATGATCTCCCTCTGAAAGCATCGACTCTATGGATTGTCTGTGGGAAGCTCTCCAATCTTGAATGACCTAGTGGATAACAATGTTAGTCCCATGCTTGGTGACTCTATTGTGTAGCCCTACCGGGTTCGATCCCCGGTGGAGGCGGAGACAAATGGGCAAAATGTCTCTTTCACCCTGGTGCTCCTGTTACCTAGCAGTAAATAGGTACCTGGGAGTTAGACAGCTGCTACGGGCTGCTTCCTGGGGTGTGTGTAACAAAAAGGAAGTCTGATCGAGGACCGGGCCGCGGGGACGCTAAACCCCGAAATTTTCTCAAGATAACCTCAAGATAACCACCCCTCGAATCGTGTGACCATCAGGTCACCACTTTCCCAAAAGATCACATACATCCTGAATGGTTTCAGCCGCTCTTCCTGCCAGAGTGACAGGAAGACAACCTGAGTGACAAGGAACCATGAGTGACAAGGAACCATGAGTGACAAGGACAACCTGAAGGAGTGAACCAAGGTTGCCAGACAATAATCCTTGCCCAACCGCTCCCTGAGTTCTGGCTTGGAGCAGTGGGTAGCGCAACTGGTAACTGCGACAGCCGCGCTGGAGATCATTATTCCCTTTCCAACGACCTAGTTTTGTGAGAAGACATTCTCGACTATGCTGCAGATCAACACAACAGCCCGGAACTGTCTTCAAGATGGGCTGGACCCTGACACGAGGGCGGCTCACGCCAGCACTAAGCCCTAACTAGAGGAACTTGTTGCTCAAAAGCAACATCAACAATCACAATGAAGGGTGGATACTTGAATACCTCGTTTTCTATATCTGAGGAAGTTCAAACATGCTCTTAACTTGCAGGCGATGAGTCACAATAACGTGGCTCAAGTATGCTGACCAGACCACACACACTAGAAGGTGAAGGAACGACGACGTTTCGGTCCGTCTTGGACCATTCTAAAGTCGATTGTGGTACCAACTTTAGATCCAACCATGACAATCGACTTGGGAATGGTCCAGGACGGACCGAAACGTCGTCGTCGTCCCTTCACCTTCTAGTGTGTGGTCTGGTCAACATATACTCTTAACTCTTCCTTTCCTTTATTCATATCTCTTGTCCTTAACATAGACATCGTCTATAATGTATTATTTTTGGACCGCCGTCAAAATAAGTCGTAAAGCCGTCTGAACACGTTAAGAGACGTTGAGAAACGACGTCTCTTAGTGTGTTAACAGCGGATAAGCTTAGAGGGAAAGGTTAAGAGTGTCTTCAAGATTCGCGCTTGACCTCTGATGCCAGTTACCTGCGCTCTGTCCTGCTTAGTGTTCTTCCTCTATATTCTGCGCAGGTCACGGGTCCTGACCTGCGCACGGCTCTCCCAGTGCACTTGGGCACGTGCGTCCGTCTCCCAGTGCACCTGGGCACGTGCGTCCGTCTCCCAGTGCACTTGGGCACGTGCGTCCGTCTCCCAGTGCACCTGGGCACGTGCGTCCGTCTCCCAGTGCACCTGGGCACGTGCGTCCGTCTCCCAGTGCACCTGGGCACGTGCGTCCGTCTCCCAGTGCACCTGGGCACGTGCGTCCGTCTCCCAGTGCACTTGGGCACGTGCGTCCTTCTTCCAGTGCACCTGGACACGTGCGTCCGTCTCCCAGTGCACCTGGACACGTGCGTCCGTCTCCCAGTGCACGTGCGCACGTTAGCGCGCGTGAGTAGTGACTACAGACTAATAATCAGTTAGTATTGGCGACAGGCGTGAAGGGCGGTTCAGCCGTGGTTATGATCCGCGGTTATGGTGACCCTGGGGCAATAATGTCCCTCATTACCACCCTCATTATACAAGTTGGAGCGCTGCTTCATATTACCCATCACTCATGTCCTGGGAATTACCTGCAATGTTGCACGGTTGCAAAGGGATCACAGAGGAGAGACTATCACTAAGGGGCCGGTCGGCCGAGCGGACAGCACGCGGGACTTGTGATCCTGTGGTCCTGGGTTCGATCCCAGGCGCCGGCGAGAAACAATGGGCAGAGTTTCTTTCACCCTATGCCCCTGTTACCTAGCAGTAAAATAGGTACCTGGGTGTTAGTCAGCTGTCACGGGCTGCTTCCTGGGGGTGGAGGCCTGGTCGAGGACCGGGCCGCGGGGACACTAAACCCCCCGAAATCATCTCAAGATAACCTCAAGAAGATCGCACTCATTGCCCGGCAATCATTGTAAGTTGTTGAGACATACTGACGGAGCCCGTGATGGTCCTTGGAGTGGGGGGGGGAGAAGTGGGTATGACAACTATTGCAGGTAATGCAGGCCCCTTGCAAGGTAACGAGGGGGGGGGGAGGGGTAACAGGGAAGCACAGGTACCAAGACCAAGGCATGATAAGAAACTTTCTGAACTAAATGTTTAACACATCTCTCACTCTGTCCATGGAGGACAGAAGAAAATGTATATATGCTGGTTAGCATTGTAAATGTGTGGCCACGTCTGTGGTAGAAAATTATAATAATAATAATAATAACTCCCCAATTATGTCTGATGTGGGTTTAGGGAGGTAGGTCAGCTTACCCACACTCACCACACAGTAGGGAGGCAGGTCTACTTACCCATACCCAACACACACAGTAGGGAGGTAGGTCTATTTACTCACACTCAGAGCAAAAGGTAAGTCAATCTATTCACGTTCTCCCATCACAGTAGGGGGTAAACCAACACCCACCTTCACAGTAGGGGGGAGTATACCAACACCCCCCTTCACAGTAGGGGGGAGTATACCAACACCCCCCTTCACAGTAGGGGGGGGGTATACCAACACCCCCCTTCACAGTAGGGGGAGTATACCAACCCTCCCGCTCACAGTAGAGGGTATACCAACCCTCCCCCTCACAGTAGGGGGTATACCAACCCTCTCCTTCCCAGTAGGGGTATACCCGCACTCCCCCCTCACAGTAGGGGGAGTATACCAACCCTCCCCCTCACAGTAGGGGGTATACCAACCCTCCCCCTCACAGTAGGGGTATACCCGCACTCCTCCCTCACAGTAGGGGGAGTATACCAACCTTCCCCCTCACAGTAGGGGGTATACCAACCCTCTCCTTCACAGTAGGGGTATACCCGCACTCCCCCCTCACAGTAGGGGGAGTATACCAACCCTCCCCCTCACAGTAGGGGGTATACCAACCCTCCCCCTCACAGTAGGGGTATACCCGCACTCCTCCCTCCAGGAAGGCAGTATAAGTCTGACAAATAACTGGCTGGCGCTAAAGTTAGGATGTGAAAACCCAGCGAGTCAGTTATACAAGTTTTAACTTACTTTACAAGAGCTCTAAGTGGAGATCTGCAGACAGATTACACACACTCACACACGTAAGGAATGTATTAAAAACTAAGAAACAATTACGTTCCGCCAACTGCGGTGCGGCGATTGGCCGTGTTAGAGGAGGAAATGATGTGGAAGTAAAGTTATTTTTTCCCATTTTTTTCCCCCCATCTTCTGGCTTCAAGAGGCTTCAGGCTTAACTTCTTCAATTGAGAACTTGCGGTTGAGAAAGTGTGGAGGTGCCGAGTGGCATATATATGATGTGTTCCACATGTGTGGGGTCAGTTGGCACATGTGTGAGGTCAGTCGGCACATGTGTGAAGTCAGTTAGCACATGTGAGAGGTCAAGAGGCAGTCCCATTTGGTCAGTACCAAACCCTTAGATCATACAGTCATTCCCAAACCCTTAGATCATACAGTCATCCCCAAACCCTTAGATCATACAGTCATTCCCAAACCCTTAGATCATACAGTCATTCCCAAACCCTTAGATCATAGTCATTCCCAAACCCTTAGATCATACAGTCATCCCCAAACCCTTAGATCATACAGTCATTCCCAAACCCTTTGATCATACAGTCAGCCTCACATTCACAAAGATTATAGAGAGCATGAGACAGTACAAGAGCCAGTCAGCAGGGGACTGGAAGCGGGCCACAGTACAAGGGGGCCACCAGTGGGCCCGCGAGCAACGGTCAACATCGCTGGGGCCCACATAACCACCGACACAAAAGAGATCAGTGGAAGTGGTCACTATTGAGGGCGTGGTGACCCCCGGCCACTGAAGATGACTATTTGTATTCCATTAATATTAAATCGACGGCCTCTGAGTTATAGGGACAAGCCTCCCTCCTCCCGTGGCTGATGCCGTATGCAATATGAATGCAATATTTCTGCTTGGAGATGATGATCAATACTCGCTTATACTCTAACACGTGTCCTTGTTATTTTAAAGGGAAGGGAGGCAATCACAGGGCGGTGAACGACGGGACACCTCAGCGGAGCCTGACTTATATTATCACTCAATGTTGATCAACTGAGATCAACTGATGCTGAATCTAGTGAGAAGGAGAGAGAAGAGAGAGAGAGAGAGAGAGAGAGAGAGAGAGAGAGAGAGAGAGAGAGAGAGAGAGAGAGAGAGAGAGAGAGAGAGAGAGAGAGAGACAGTGGAATGTGTGTAGTGGACAGGTGGGACGGTTGGAATGACTGTGTAGTGGACAGGTGGGACGGCTGGAATGACTGTGTAGTGGACAGGTGGGACGGCTGGAATGACTGTGTAGTGGACAGGTGGGACGGCTGGAATGACTGTGTAGTGGACAGGTGGGACGGCTGGAATGACTGTGTAGTGGACAGGTGGGACGGCTGGAATGACTGTGTAGTGGACAGGTAGGTCGGCTGGAATGACTGTGTAGTGGACAGGTGGGACGGCTGGAATGACTGTGTAGTGGACAGGTGGGACGGCTGGAATGACTGTGTAGTGGACAGGTGGGACGGCTGGAATGACTGTGTAGTGGACAGGTGGGACGGCTGGAATGATTGCGTAGTGGACAGGTGGGACGGTTGGAATGACTGTGTAGTGGACAGGTGGGTCGGCTGGAATGACTGTGTAGTGGACAGGTGGGACGGCTGGAATGACTGTGTAGTGGACAGGTGGGACGGCTGGAATGACTGTGTAGTGGACAGGTGGGACGGCTGGAATGACTGTGTAGTGGACAGGTGGGACGGCTGGAATGACTGTGTAGTGGACAGGTAGGTCGGCTGGAATGACTGTGTAGTGGACAGGTAGGTCGGCTGGAATGACTGTGTAGTGGACAGGTGGGACGGCTGGAATGACTGTGTAGTGGACAGGTGGGACGGCTGGAATGACTGTGTAGTGGACAGGTAGGTCGGCTGGAATGACTGTGTAGTGGACAGGTAGGTCGGCTGGAATGACTGTGTAGTGGACAGGTGGGACGGCTGGAATGACTGTGTAGTGGACAGGTAGGTCGGCTGGAATGACTGTGTAGTGGACAGGTGGGACGGCTGGAATGACTGTGTAGTGGACAGGTAGGTCGGCTGGAATGACTGTGTAGTGGACAGGTGGGACGGCTGGAATGACTGTGTAGTGGACAGGTGGGACGGCTGGAATGACTGTGTAGTGGACAGGTAGGTCGGCTGGAATGACTGTGTAGTGGACAGGTGGGACGGCTGGAATGACTGTGTAGTGGACAGGTGGGTCGGTTGGAATGACTGTGTAGTGGACAGGTAGGTCGGTTGGAATGACTGTGTAGTGGACAGGTAGGTCGGTTGGAATGACTGTGTAGTGGACAGGTGGGACGGTTGGAATGACTGTGTAGTGGACAGGTGGGACGGCTGGAATGACTGTGTAGTGGACAGGTGGGTCGGTTGGAATGACTGTGTAGTGGACAGGTAGGTCGGTTGGAATGACTGTGTAGTGGACAGGTGGGACGGCTGGAATGACTGTGTAGTGGATAGGTGGGTCGGTTGGAATGACTGTGTAGTGGACAGGTGGGTCGGTTGGAATGACTGTGTAGTGGACAGGTGGGACGGCTGGAATGACTGTGTAGTGGACAGGTGGGACGGCTGGAATGAACACGTAAGAGAGACATAAATTGTTTCACTGCGGGAACAAAAACTTCGTGAGTGATGACCATGAACCCAACGACCCGCACATGTTGCAAGAGATGAGACACAACCAGCCATGGAACACAACCAGCCATGGAACACAACAATCCATGGAACACAACAATCCATGGAACACAACCAGCCATGGAACACAACCAGCCATGGAACACAACAATCCATGGAACACAACAATCCATGGAACACAACCAGCCATGGAACACAACCAGCCATGGAACACAACAATCCATGGAACACAACCAGCCATGGAACACAACCAGCCATGGAACACAACAATCCATGGAACACAACAATCCATGGAACACAACCAGCCATGGAACACAACCAGCCATGGAACACAACAATCCATGGAACACAACCAGCCATTGAACACAACAATCCATGGAACACAACCAGCCATGGAACACAACCAGCCATGGAACACAACAATCCATGGAACACAACAATCCATGGAACACAACAATCCATGGAACACAACCAGCCATGGAACACAACCAGCCATGGAACACAACCAGCCATGGAACACAACCAGCCATGGAACACAACAATCCATGGAACACAACAATCCATGGAACACAACCAGCCATGGAACACAACCAGCCATGGAACACAACAATCCATGGAACACAACCAGCCATGGAACACAACAATCCATGGAACACAACCAGCCATGGAACACAACCAGCCATGGAACACAACCAGCCATGGAACACAACCAGCCATGGAACACAACCAGCCATGGAACACAACAATCCATGGAACACAACCAGCCATGGAACACAACAATCCATGGAACACA